>NC_043994.1:33035102-33042602 GCF_902150065.1 Myripristis murdjan | reverse complement strand
GGCAGCAAACGTTCCGGTCAAATTGCCGCATGGCGTCCAATAGAAAATAGATCAATCAAACTGATTTTGTGGCGGCTGCTGGGCGGCGCCGCAGTGACAGTGATGAGTTTAAATTCTCTGATGAAACCTTTCAAAACCACCAAGGATGACGAGCTGCAGACATTTCCGATACGATGTGAGGGAGTCGCTTTCAGTTCTGGATGGTCCCTCATCTGATGACATCAGAGGGCGGAGCCAGGAGCCGGCGTGTCTCCGCCCCTCTGTCCGTCACGAGGCGGCATAACTTCCAAACACATGATCAGATTTCCACCAAATCTGGTATGAAGGTTGTTCAAGCAGGAAGTGCCAAACTTTTGACGCCTCTTAGCCAAAAGGAGGCGTGGCAGTGGGTGTGGCCTATCACGATGAGGTCGATAACTTTTAAGTTGATTCCCACGTCGTCACAAAACTGTGAGCAGGTCTGACCTGATTCACCGTTCAGACCCTGCAGTCAAAAAGGGGCGTGGCACTAATTAACATGTAGAAGCACTACAAATATGCACAGACGTGTTTTTTGAATTGAGCAGCACAGCTGGCAGGGGGCGGAGCTTCTCACATGCTGTTTGTTTATGTTTTACAGAAGATCTCTTAAAGGTTTACAAATCGTTGGGTAATCATGAATACGTCATATAGTTAATTAATTATTTTACAATAAACTGCTTAATGTATATAGTTATAGTTATAGTTATGTACAGTTCACTATTAGAAGTAAACATTAATCCTCCTTTCATTGTTTGTTTACTGTAAAATAACCATCACACAGAGTTTAATTAACTATAAAATTACCATTTATTAATGAGGGTTCTTCTAAAGTGTTAGCACTGTCACCATGTGCTGCTTCTGTTCTCTGATTTGATGCTGTGCAAACAGAACACAGCAGAACACAGCAGAACACAGCAGAACACAGCAGAACATAGCAGAACACAGCAGAACAGAACACAGCAGAACACTGCAGAACAGAACACAGCAGAACACAACATAACAGAACAGAACACAGCAGAACACAGCATAACAGAACAGAACACAGCAGAACACAGCATAACAGAACAGAACACAGCAGAACAGAACAGAACACAGCAGAACACAGCATAACAGAACAGAACAGAACACAGCAGAACACAGCAGAACACAGCAGAACAGAACAAAACACTGCAGAACAGAACACAGCAGAACACAGCAGAACAGAACAGAACACAGCAGAACAGAACAAAACACAGCAGAACACAGCATAACAGAACAGAACAGAACACAGCAGAACACAGCAGAACACAGCAGAACACAGCAGAACAGAACAAAACACTGCAGAACAGAACACAGCAGAACACAGCAGAACAGAACAGAATACAGCAGAACAGAACACAGCAGAACACAGCATAACACAGCAGAACACAGCAGAACACAGCAGAACAGAACAAAACACTGCAGAACAGAACACAGCAGAACACAGCAGAACAGAACAGAATACAGCAGAACAGAACAGAACAGAACACAGCAGAACAGAACACAGCAGAACAGAAAAGAACAGAACACAGCAGAACAGAACAAAACACTGCAGAACAGAACACAGCAGAACACAGCAGAACAGAACAAAACACAGCAGAACAGAACACAGCAGAACACAGCAGAACAGAACACAGCAGAACACAGCAGAACAGAACAGAACAGAACACAGCAGAACAGAACAAAACACAGCAGAACACAGCAGAACACTGCAGAACAGAACACAGCAGAACACAGCAGAACAGAACAGAACACAGCAGAACAGAACAAAACACAGCAGAACACAGCATAACAGAACAGAACAGAACACAGCAGAACATAACACAGCAGAACACAGCAGAACAGAACACAGCAGAACAGAACAGAACAGAACACAGCAGAACAGAACACAGCAGAACACAGCAGAACAGAACAGAACAGAACAGAACACAGCAGAACAGAACAGAACAGAACACAGCAGAACAGAACACAGCAGAACACAGCAGAACAGAACAGAACAGAACACAGCAGAACAGAACAGAACAGAACACAGCAGAACAGAACACAGCAGAACACAGCAGAACAGAACAGAACAGAACAGAACAGAACAGAACAGAACACAGCAGAACAGTACACAGCAGAACACAGCAGAACAGAACACAACAGAACAGAACAAAACACAGCAGAACAGAACACAGCAGAACACAGCAGAACAGAACAGAACACAGCAGAACAGAACAGAACAGAACAGAACACAGCAGAACAGAACACAGCAGAACACAGCAGAACACTGCAGAACACTGCAGAACAGAACACAGCAGAACACAGCAGCACAGAACAGAACAGAACACAGCAGAACAGAACACAGCAGAACACAGCAGCACAGAACAGAACAGAACACAGCAGAACAGAACACAGCAGAACACAGCAGCACAGAACAGAACAGAACAGAACAGAACACAGCAGAACAGAACAGAACAAAACACAGCAGAACAGAACAGAACACAGCAGAACACAGCAGAACACAGCAGAACACTGCAGAACAGAACACAGCAGAACACAGCAGAACAGAACAAAACACAGCAGAACACAGCAGAACACAGCAGAACACAGCAGAACAGAACAAAACACAGCAGAACAGAACAGAACAGAACACAGCAGAACAGAACAGAACACAACACAACACAGCAGAACAGTACACAGCAGAACACAGCAGAACAGAACAGAACACAGCAGAACACAGCAGAACAGAACACAGCAGAACAGAACAAAACACAGCAGAACACAGCAGAACAGAACACAGCAGAACAGAACACAACACAGCAGAACAGAACACAGCAGAACACAGCAGAACAGAACAGAACAGAACACAGCAGAACAGAACAAAACACAGCAGAACACAGCAGAACAGAACAGAACAGAACACAGCAGAACAGAACAGAACACAGCAGAACACAGCAGAACAGAACAGAACAGAACAGAACACAGCAGAACAGAACAGAACACAGCAGAACAGAACAGAACACAGCAGAACACAGCAGAACAGAACAGAACAGAACACAGCAGAACAGAACAGAACAGAACAGAACACAGCAGAACAGAACAGAACAGAACAGAACACAGCAGAACAGAACACAGCAGAACAGAACACAGCAGAACAGAACACAGCAGAACAGAACAGAACAGAACAGAACACAGCAGAACAGAACAGAACACAGCAGAACAGAACACAGCAGAACAGAACAGAACAGAACAGAACAGAACAGAACAGAACACAGCAGAACAGAACACAGCAGAACAGAACACAGCAGAACAGAACAGAACAGAACAGAACAGAACAGAACAGAACAAAACACAGCAGAACAGAACAGAACAAAACACAGCAGAACAGAACACAGCAGAACAGAACAGAACACAGCAGAACAGAACAGAACACAGCAGAACAGAACAGAACAGAACACAGCAGAACAGCAGGTTCTGTCATCAGGCTGCTCGGCCTCAGTTCTTCTTCCACTAAAACTCCAAATCGAGAGACGTTCTGTCTTTCTAACGAGCTCGTTAAGTCCCGGCTAACGAGGGGGCGGGGTTTGATTGTTCTGCTGTCGTCTGTGTGGCCTTCAGGAGATCAGGAGCATCATGTGACCTGCTGAAGTGCTCTTGAGCAACACTGTAATATGAGTCTGTCTGGATCAGATCTGATGGTTTGTTCCTCCTCAACTTTCATCACGTCAAGATCAGCTGTAACAGAGGGGGCGTGGCCTCCCGCTCTGCTCGTTAAGAGGTTAACGAGTTCACGCCGTGTTGCCGTGGTGATGAGAGTGAAGTTCTGTTTGATTTGAGGCGGAGTGAAGGAGATTTGAGAGGAAAATGAAAAACTGTTTTGGTGGCCGAAGACAACAGCTGGAACAAAAATGAAAGCAAAGCTTTTGAATCTGAAGCGGCGCAGCCAGAACGTCACAGGAACGTCTGGAAACACGTTCCGCGTGGGAACAGAGAGATGCGGCTTTTTCTGCTGGAAAGAAGCAAAAGGAAACAGGCTTGTGTGTTAGGGTTAGGGTTAGGGTTAGGATTAGGATTAGGATTAGGGTTAGGGTTAGGGTGTGCAGACGTGAGGTTGGAGTTATTTGACTCAGCGGTTTCATGGATTCGAGCTGAGGTGATTACAGTTTTTTTCAATTGTTTACACACAATTTTGAAAACAGCTCCTTTTTTCTAAACATGTCACACAATGAACCAAACAGCACAGCCACTCTGCACAACACCCAGTTTGTCTGCAACATGAAACATATCAGCCAAAGACAAAAAAATCTGATTTTGTTCTCACGTCACAAACACAGTCTTTCAGTGATCGTACTCTGTTTCCATCTGTTCCATACTACTGTATACTAACTAATATATATACTAACCCTATACTGTAATAAATTCAAAACACATTGGTAAAAACCCTTTTTTAAGAAATAGTGATGGAATTTATTCAGAAATATTGTTTGAGAGCATGGTTATGGGATCATTTAGATGACAAAAATATACTGACAAACCCAATACATTCTTCATGATTACTTTGAGGTATACAGAGAAAGTACACAAGTACTATAAACGTACCAAGTACTTCACAACACTGATGCTGCAGACTGAAAATCCTGATTCCTTCCCAAACACTCAGTTCCAGTAACATGTGAGTGAACAAGGACCATCAGCAGCAAACAGTGGTTTTGTTGTGTGCAGACAAACAGGACGCTGAGGGAAGCTGCACTGAGAGTTCAGCCAAACCTCAGCACAAACACAGCACACAGTCATTCTTCTTCTCTGTTCAGGTGCTATCACTTCTTCAGGTCCCTCTCTACCTCTTCCTCTACCTCCTTCTCCTCCTCCTCCTCCTCCTCCTCCTTCTCCTCCTCTCTGGACTGTCAGCTCCTCCTGAGGCAGCACCTGCTCCACACACACACACACACACACACACACACCTCTATGTAACAACATCTTCCAGTCGACCCAACATGGTGTGATGTGTGTGTGTGTGTGTGTGTGTGTGTGTGTGTGTGTGTGTGTGTGTGTGTGTGTGTGTTTGTGTGTGTGTGTGGTGTGTGTGTGTGTGTGTGTGCGGCGCTCAGATCACCAGCTGGGACGGAGGCGTGTTCACCCGCCTGGCGATCTGAGCGGGAAAGAACGGTTCTGCTGTGTTCTGGTTCTGTGGACGGAACTACAGGAAGTGGAACAGAGGACCGTCACACACACTGAGAACAGATGGTCACTCAGCGAGGCTCCTCCCCCTCACACACACACACACACACTCACACACACCGGCTGACTCAGTCTGAGTTTGTGTGTGTGTGTGTGTGTGTGTGTGTGCAGGGATCAGGCCGGCGGGTCAGATCAGGAAATTGATTGGTTGAAGGAGTTTTTCGAAAGCTGACAGCGTCCGGCTGCTGCTGTAATACCAGCGTTCATAAATCACCCTGACAGTTTAATCATCACCGTGCGGCCACACACACACACACACACACACACACACACACACACACACACAGTATGCTGGAAGCCACTGTAAAGTCTGTAATAACCCACCTGAGATGGCAGAACAGCGCCACCTGCTGCCAGCTCTTCTCTTTCCTGGAAACAAGACCAAGCTCCTCCTCATCCTCGTCTTCATCACTGCCTCCTCACCGTGCAGTTCCATCCCAACACAGAGAGAACACTGCCCCCTGCAGGCTGGAGGAACATCACACCGCCCCCTGCAGGCCGGAGGAACATCACACCGCCCCCTGCAGGCCGGAGGAACATCACACCGCCCCCTGCAGGCCTGGAGGAACATCACACCGCCCCCTGCAGGCCGGAGAAACATCACACCGCCCCCTGCAGGCCGGAGGAACATCACACCGCCCCCTGCAGGCCTGGAGGAACATCACACCGCCCCCTGCAGGCCTGGAGGAACCTCCTCAGGAACAGCAGCCTCTCTGTCTTGAAGAGCCTCAGTTTCGTCCCGCCAGTCCAAGTTGCTGTTGAGCTGCAGCGCCTCCTGGTGACAGGTTGGTTCTCCTGATGTTGAGCTGAAGGTATCTGCTGGTCTTCTCCTTGTCGTCTGTGATGGACAAGTCTTCTGAGAACTTCTGGAGGTGGAACCTTCCCAAGTCTCAGCAAGGAACTGAGATTTTACTGAGAGTGTCCAGTGAGACAAAGTCAGGCTAAACGAGTCACTGACAGGCTTCCTGTTGATCAGCAGGTGATCAGCAGGTGATCAGGGTGACCAGCAGGTGATCAGGGTGATCAGCAGGTGATCAGCAGGTGATCAGCAGGTGATCAGCAGATGATCAGGGTGATCAGCAGGTGATCAGCAGGTGATAATTCCTTCCTGTTTCCTGTTTGTAGGAACTGGAACAAGCAAGCATGAACTCTGGCAAGGCATTGAAAACATTTTAGTATTTTATTATATTTTCTGGACCCTTTAAACACTTAAATCATAGATCTTAATCAAGTATCCAAGTAATATATGGTGAAGAGTTTTAAAGCTTGGATGGACAACATGTAAAGTGATTTTTGACGGATTGACAATCCGGGCCCTGGGCCTGCTCTGAGCTAGCCTCCAGTCTCAGCCTGTATTCTCCACCTGCTGTGGCTTCCGGCCTGGGACCCCTCCGCTGCTGCAGCCTCGGCCCGCATTTTCCATCTGATGTGCCTACAGTTTGGATCCCTGCCATCAGCTTAACACCAAGTAACCATGGCTAATCTGTTTCATTTTCTCATTGCTTTCTTTATTTTTTTTTACCAAGTCAGCACACTTTTAGAATTTTTAATCATAGTGAATCAATACATATATCTGTCCGTGTGACAGATTATAACACACCATACTTGCATGTACGTAATAGTGATTCACTCTTTGCCACAAGGACATTTGGTTTTTCTCACGATAAGACTCCCTTGGTGGCATTATGTTCATGTTACATCATGAGGATTCTTCATAAGTCAGTGGATCTGTCTGCAAATCGGACTGTTAAGAAAAAATCTCCTCAAAATCGCAAAAGCTTTCTGTCCTAAGTCATGCCTTGATTATGCTATTACTAATGATTCTAGGAATGTCCATGTTCACCCAGACCCAGATATTCCTGTTTCCAGCATGTGTGATAACATAGGTTCTCCTGTTAGTAGCCTGAACATCAATGAGTTTTGCTTTTCTGACTTCTGTTCTCGTAAAAACTTGGGGTTCCTCCACATTAATTCTAGAAGTCATTCTATTACCAAAGCTTGATCAGTTGAAAGTCTGGGTTCACTCTGCCAATCCTGATCTACTAGTAATTTCTGAAACCTGGCTCAAAAAGAGCATCAATAACTCAGAAGTCAATCTGTCTGGCTATAACATATTCAGACAGGATAGATCCTCTAGAGGCGGTGGAGTTTCTATCTACACCAAAGACCACCTTCAGTGTTCTGTGATCTCATCTAAATCTGTGCCCAAACAATTTGATCTGTTGATCTTACAGATTAAGC
>NC_043994.1:33032461-33035002 GCF_902150065.1 Myripristis murdjan | reverse complement strand
GGTGTGTGTGTGTGTGTGTGTGTGAGACTTGGCTGGGTGCTCGCGGCTCCAGACAGAGAGCCTCAGTCTGTGGATCGGGACTGACCGGTGGAACGGAGCCTCTGCACGCCGCCAGACAGCCGCTGAGAGCCGGGGAGCTCCGGAGGGACGCCGGGCAGAGGAGCCACGATCCTACGGGCTGTGAGGAGGGGGGACCGGACCCACATCCAACCCAAAACCGAACCCGAACCCGAACCCGAACCCTGGGCAGAGGCAGCAGCGGAGCTTGGAGTCGGTCCGGGTGAACTTGTGGATTAAAGCTCCGGAGGGAGGGAGCAGAAAAACTCCTCCGCCCCGCTCCGGCTCTCTGCCGCCCGCCTCTCTCTCCGCTGCCTCCGCCCGGCCGCCCGCAGCCCCGCCGCCGCTGCCGGGCTGTTTCCCGGAGGGATCCCGGGTGTTTGTGGGTGTTCTTGGGTGTGTTTGCGGGGTGTGTGTCGGGGTGTTTCTGGATCATGGTGGGGGAGATGGAAGCCAAGGAGAAGCCCAGACCCAGTCCGGACTACCTGATGCAGCTGATGAACGACAAGAAACTGATGAGCAGCCTGCCCAACTTCTGCGGCATCTTCAACCACCTGGAGAGGCTGCTGGACGAAGGTGAGACAGGCTGTGTGTGTGTGTGTGTGTGTGTGTGTGTGTGTGTGTGTGTGTGTGTGTGTGTGTGAACGTGCGCGCGGGCGCGCGCGCGCACGTTCGTGTGTGTTCTGCTTGCTGGTTTTCAGTGAGCAGAAAAGTGAGATAGAATCCGAAAACTCAGAGGTGAAGGTTCACATCTGCAGAGGAAACCTGTCTTTAGTTTTATTATTATTATTATTATTATTATTCTTGTTATTGTTGTTGTTAGTACTAGTTGCAGTAGTAGTAGTAGTAGTAGCAGTAGTAGTAGTAGTAGTGGTAGTATAATTCTCTATTCTCTTAAAAATAATCTTATGACACCTGAGCAAATTGCCTTTTTTCTCTCAAGAACATAAAGAGAAAAAAGGATATTATAACCCCCCACCCCCACACCCCCACCCCTCCGCCCCGCCGGATTTCACAAACATTAAAAGAAGCTTTTATACTCATATAAGCAAACTGCTCTTTTTGTTTTTACAATTTTGTCACAATTTAAACATTACATTGAAATACCTTTAAAAAAACACATTAATACTGCAGGACAGTTACCATCAAGTACCACAGTGTTACTTCATGGCACTTATCAAATGTTTGTGTAACTTTACTTTTTACTATTTAATACTTTGTAGTCAACTTTTCAAATAAATTTTTAATTAAGTTAGTATTTTGTTTGCAGGTGTTAGAGAGGTGGTTAGTGTGAGTTCATTCTTCAGATTTTTTGAAAAAAGTTTGATATTATTACTTATTACACTATTTGAAATCATTTCCCTTTATTTTGGTAATCCCTAGTAAAACTGTGGCAGTACCATGGTATTGCAGTGCGATAACCATGGTTACCATGAAGTACAGTACATACAAACCACAGGAACCAGGCTGAATATTTCTAATGTGTATTATGACAATAACAACAATACTAATAATCCATTCAATTTGTGAAGTGCTTTTCAAGACTCTCAAAACGCTTTACATTAAAAACCGAAGAGAAACAGCAACAACAAAAGGAACATGATATTTTCTTGGTCATGATTAGAAAGATTGTGCAGGAAGCAGCAGGATAAAAATCTGACAGCGATCAAAGTTTCTTCTGTCTGATGGTGTTTAACCACTCAAACTCAGATTTCCCCTTAACTTTCCTCTTAACCCTTAACACATGAATTCCTTAAATCTCTTCAGTGTGATAACACCAACAGTGATATCTATCTATCTATCTATCTATCTATCTATGTGTGTTGATACATATATGTGTGTGTATACACACACACACACACACACACACACACACACACATATATCGACACATATCTATCTATTTATCTATCTATCTATCTATCTATCTATATATATGTATATATATATTTAAGCTGGGTTCCTCCTGGGTTCCTGAGGGTTCTGCGCAGTGCTGGAGTCACTCTCCCAGTTTGAGCTGCGATCACCAGCAGCTCTACTGCTGCCTTCACTGGCCATGTCTCCTCCAGCTCCTCTCTCAGCTCCTGCTGTGTTTCCAGCTTCTCGAGTTCCTTCCTCCTGATGTTGCTATGGCTTGGGAGCCGTCTTCCATGTCGACCCTGGGACGTCCAGCCCCAGTTGGGTGCAGATGTTCCTGTTCACTCTGCCGGCTGCTTGGTTATGGAGCTCCATGTCTGCTGTAGCTGTCAGCATGGCGCCCCCTGCTGTGATGTGCTGTACTGTGTCAGGGGCCCCTCTGCACAGCCTGTATACAGCCATGTATATAACAAAATAACAGAATAATTCTTCCTCATCTTCCTTAAACCTTTCAAACCTGGGAAAATCCACTTGATTGACAGAATATTTGTAAAGATTTAGCACAAAAATTTCAGAACAATTACTGGATAATTAGCTAAACATGTAAAATTTCTAGGAAACCATATT
>NC_043994.1:33014961-33027461 GCF_902150065.1 Myripristis murdjan | reverse complement strand
GGAGCCGGCGTGTCTCCGCCCCTCTGTCCGTCACGAGGCGGCATAACTTCCAAACACATGATCAGATTTCCACCAAATCTGGTATGAAGGTTGTTCAGTGGGTGTGGCCTATCACGATGAGGTCGATAACTTTTAAGTTGATTCCCACGTCGTCACAAAACTGTGAGCAGGTCTGACCTGATTCACCGTTCAGACCCTGCAGTCAAAAAGGGGCGTGGCACTAATTAACATGTAGAAGCACTACAAATATGCACAGACGTGTTTTTTGAATTGAGCAGCACAGCTGGCAGGGGGCGGAGCTTCTCACATGCTGTTTGTTTATGTTTTACAGAAGATCTCTTAAAGGTTTACAAATCGTTGGGTAATCATGAATACGTCATATAGTTAATTAATTATTTTACAATAAACTGCTTAATGTATATAGTTATAGTTATAGTTATGTACAGTTCACTATTAGAAGTAAACATTAATCCTCCTTTCATTGTTTGTTTACTGTAAAATAACCATCACACAGAGTTTAATTAACTATAAAATTACCATTTATTAATGAGGGTTCTTCTAAAGTGTTAGCACTGTCACCATGTGCTGCTTCTGTTCTCTGATTTGATGCTGTGCAAACAGAACACAGCAGAACACAGCAGAACACAGCAGAACACTGCAGAACAGAACACAGCAGAACACAGCAGAACAGAACAGAACACAGCAGAACACAGAAGAACAGAACAAAACACAGCAGAACAGAACAAAACACAGCAGAAAACAGCATAACAGAACAGAACAGAACACAGCAGAACACAGCAGAACACAGCAGAACAGAACAAAACACTGCAGAACAGAACACAGCAGAACACAGCAGAACAGAACAGAACACAGCAGAACAGAACAAAACACAGCAGAACACAGCATAACAGAACAGAACAGAACACAGCAGAACAGAACACAGCAGAACACAGCAGAACAGAACAGAACAGAACACAGCAGAACAGTACACAGCAGAACACAGCAGAACAGAACAGAACAGAACACAGCAGAACACAGCAGAACAGAACACAGCAGAACAGAACAAAACACAGCAGAAGAGAACACAGCAGAACACAGCAGAACAGAACAGAACAGAACACAGCAGAACAGAACACAGCAGAACACAGCAGAACAGAACAAAACACAGCAGAACACAGCAGAACAGAACAGAACAGAACACAGCAGAACAGAACACAGCAGAACACAGCAGAACAGAACAGAACAAAACACAGCAGAACACAGCAGAACAGAACAGAACACAGCAGAACAGAACAAAACACAGCAGAACAGAACACAGCAGAACAGAACACAACAGAACAGAACACAGCAGAACAGAACAGAACAGAACACAGCAGAACAGAACAGAACACAGCAGAACAGAACACAACAGAACAGAACACAGCAGAACAGAACAGAACACAGCAGAACAGAACAGAACAGAACAGAACACAGCAGAACACAACAGAACAGAACACAACAGAACAGAACACAGCAGAACACAACAGAACAGAACACAACAGAACAGAACAGAACAGAACAGAATAGAACAGAACACAGCAGAACAGAACAGAACAGAACAGAACACAGCAGAACACAACAGAACAGAACACAACAGAACAGAACACAGCAGAACACAACAGAACAGAACAGAACAGAACAGAACACAGCAGAACAGAACAGAACAGAACACAGCAGAACAGAACAGAACACAGCAGAACAGCAGGTTCTGTCATCAGGCTGCTCGGCCTCAGTTCTTCTTCCACTAAAACTCCAAATCGAGAGACGTTCTGTCTTTCTAACGAGCTCGTTAAGTCCCGGCTAACGAGGGGGCGGGGTTTGATTGTTCTGCTGTCGTCTGTGTGGCCTTCAGGAGATCAGGAGCATCATGTGACCTGCTGAAGTGCTCTTGAGCAACACTGTAATATGAGTCTGTCTGGATCAGATCTGATGGTTTGTTCCTCCTCAACTTTCATCACGTCAAGATCAGCTGTAACAGAGGGGGCGTGGCCTCCCGCTCTGCTCGTTAAGAGGTTAACGAGTTCTCGCCGTGTTGCCGTGGTGATGAGAGTGAAGTTCTGTTTGATTTGAGGCGGAGTGAAGGAGATTTGAGAGGAAAATGAAAAACTGTTTTGGTGGCCGAAGACAACAGCTGGAACAAAAATGAAAGCAAAGCTTTTGAATCTGAAGCGGCGCAGCCAGAACGTCACAGGAACGTCTGGAAACACGTTCCGCGTGGGAACAGAGAGATGCGGCTTTTTCTGCTGGAAAGAAGCAAAAGGAAACAGGCTTGTGTGTTAGGGTTAGGGTTAGGATTAGGATTAGGATTAGGATTAGGATTAGGATTAGGGTTAGGGTTAGGGTTAGGGTTAGGATTAGGATTAGGGTTAGGGTTAGGGTGTGCAGACGTGAGGTTGGAGTTATTTGACTCAGCGGTTTCATGGATTCGAGCTGAGGTGATTACAGTTTTTTTCAATTGTTTACACACAATTTTGAAAACAGCTCCTTTTTTCTAAACACGTCACACAATGAACCAAACAGCACAGCCACTCTGCACAACACCCAGTTTGTCTGCAACATGAAACATATCAGCCAAAGACAAAAAAATCTGATTTTGTTCTCACGTCACAAACACAGTCTTTCAGTGATCGTACTCTGTTTCCATCTGTTCCATACTACTGTATACTAACTAATATAACTAATATATATACTAACCCTATACTGTAATAAATTCAAAACACATTGGTAAAAACCCTTTTTTAAGAAATAGTGATGGAATTTATTCAGAAATATTGTTTGAGAGCATGGTTATGGGATAATTTAGATGACAAAAATATACTGACAAACCCAATACATTCTTCATGATTACTTTGAGGTATACAGAGAAAGTACACAAGTACTATAAACGTACCAAGTACTTCACAACACTGATGCTGCAGACTGAAAATACTGATTCCTTCCCAAACACTCAGTTCCAGTAACATGTGAGTGAACAAGGACAATCAGCAGCAAACAGTGGTTTTGTTGTGTGCAGACAAACAGGACGCTGAGGGAAGCTGCACTGAGAGTTCAGCCAAACCTCAGCACAAACACAGCACACAGTCATTCTTCTTCTTTGTTCAGGTGCTATCACTTCTTCAGGTCCCTCTCTACCTCTTCCTCTACCTCCTTCTCCTCCTCCTCCTCCTCCTCCTCCTTCTCCTCCTCTCTGGACTGTCAGCTCCTCCTGAGGCAGCACCTGCTCCACACACACACACACACACACACACACACACACACACCTCTATGTAACAACATCTTCCAGTCGACCCAACATGGTGTGATGTGTGTGTGTGTGTGTGTGTGTGTGTGTGTGTGTGTTTGTGTGTGTGTGTGTGTGTGTGTGTGTGTGTGTGTGTGTGTGTGTGTGTGTGTGTGTGCGGCGCTCAGATCACCAGCTGGGACGGAGGCGTGTTCACCCGCCTGGCGATCTGAGCGGGAAAGAACGGTTCTGCTGTGTTCTGGTTCTGTGGACGGAACCACAGGAAGTGGAACAGAGGACCGTCACACACACTGAGAACAGATGGTCACTCAGCGAGGCTCCTCCCCCTCACACACACACACACACACTCACACACACCGGCTGACTCAGTCTGAGTTTGTGTGTGTGTGTGTGTGTGTGTGTGTGTGTGTGTGTGTGTGCAGGGATCAGGCCGGCGGGTCAGATCAGGAAATTGATTGGTTGAAGGAGTTTTTCGAAAGCTGACAGCGTCCGGCTGCTGCTGTAATACCAGCGTTCATAAATCACCCTGACAGTTTAATCATCACCGTGCGGCCACACACACACACACACACACACACACACACACACACACACACACACAGTATGCTGGAAGCCACTGTTAAGTCTGTAATAACCCACCTGAGATGGCAGAACAGCGCCACCTGCTGCCAGCTCTTCTCTTTCCTGGAAACAAGACCAAGCTCCTCCTCATCCTCGTCTTCATCACTGCCTCCTCACCGTGCAGTTCCATCCCAACACAGAGAGAACACTGCCCCCTGCAGGCTGGAGGAACATCACACCGCCCCCTGCAGGCCGGAGGAACATCACACCGCCCCCTGCAGGCCGGAGGAACATCACACCGCCCCCTGCAGGCCTGGAGGAACATCACACCGCCCCCTGCAGGCCGGAGGAACATCACACCGCCCCCTGCAGGCCTGGAGGAACATCACACTGCCCCCTGCAGGCCTGGAGGAACCTCCTCAGGAACAGCAGCCTCTCTGTCTTGAAGAGCCTCAGTTTCGTCCCGCCAGTCCAAGTTGCTGTTGAGCTGCAGCGCCTCCTGGTGACAGGTTGGTTCTCCTGATGTTGAGCTGAAGGTATCTGCTGGTCTTCTCCTTGTCGTCTGTGATGGACAAGTCTTCTGAGAACTTCTGGAGGTGGAACCTTCCCAAGTCTCAGCAAGGAACTGAGATTTTACTGAGAGTGTCCAGTGAGACAAAGTCAGGCTAAACGAGTCACTGACAGGCTTCCTGTTGATCAGCAGGTGATCAGCAGGTGATCAGGGTGATCAGCACGTGATCAGCAGGTGATCAGCAGGTGATCAGCAGATGATCAGGGTGATCAGCAGGTGATCAGCAGGTGATAATTCCTTCCTGTTTCCTGTTTGTAGGAACTGGAACAAGCAAGCATGAACTCTGGCAAGGCATTGAAAACATTTTAGTATTTTATTATATTTTCTGGACCTTTTAAACACTTAAATCATAGATCTTAATCAAGTATCCAAGTAATATATGGTGAAGAGTTTTAAAGCTTGGATGGACAACATGTAAAGTGATTTTTGACGGATTGACAATCCGGGCCCTGGGCCTCCTCTGAGCTAGCCTCCAGTCTCAGCCTGTATTCTCCACCTGCTGTGGCTTCCGGCCTGGGACCCCTCCGCTGCTGCAGCCTCGGCCCGCATTTTCCATCTGATGTGCCTACAGTTTGGATCCCTGCCATCAGCTTAACACCAAGTAACCATGGCTAATCTGTTTCATTTTCTCATTGCTTTCTTTATTTTTTTTTTACCAAGTCAGCACACTTTTAGAATTTTTAATCATAGTGAATCAATACATATATCTGTCCGTGTGACAGATTATAACACACCATACTTGCATGTACGTAATAGTGATTCACTCTTTGCCACAAGGACATTTGGTTTTTCTCACGATAAGACTCCCTTGGTGGCATTATGTTCATGTTACATCATGAGGATTCTTCATAAGTCAGTGGATCTGTCTGCAAATCGGACTGTTAAGAAAAAATCTCCTCAAAATCGCAAAAGCTTTTCTGTCCTAAGTCATGCCTTGATTATGCTATTACTAATGATTTCTAGGAATGTCCATGTTCACCCAGACCCAGATATTCCTGTTTCCAGCATGTGTGATAACATAGGTTCTCCTGTTAGTAGCCTGAACATCAATGAGTTTTGCTTTTCTGACTTCTGTTCTCGTAAAAACTTGGGGTTCCTCCACATTAATTCTAGAAGTCATTCTATTACCAAAGCTTGATCAGTTGAAAGTCTGGGTTCACTCTGCCAATCCTGATCTACTAGTAATTTCTGAAACCTGGCTCAAAAAGAGCATCAATAACTCAGAAGTCAATCTGTCTGGCTATAACATATTCAGACAGGATAGATCCTCTAGAGGCGGTGGAGTTTCTATCTACACCAAAGACCACCTTCAGTGTTCTGTGATCTCATCTAAATCTGTGCCCAAACAATTTGATCTGTTGATCTTACAGATTAAGCTCTCAAACAGCTCTTGTCTTAAAGTAGCTGGGTGTTATCGTCCACCATCTGCTGCTGTTGATGCCCTCCCAGCTTTAAGCTGTCTCCTTGCCCCTCACCTTAGGTCTGAGTTTGTCTTATTAGGAGACCTTAACTGGGATATGTTGAAACTACCAGATAAGGTTTCTCTCCAACTCGATTCTCTTAATCTATCACAAATTATTTCTTCTCCGACAAGATATGATAACAAGCAATCAGAAAAGGCAACACTCATCAATGTAATTCTCACTAATTCTCCTCACATGTATCGTTCTGGGTTTTTTTTGTAATGATCTCAGCTTGTATTCATGCAAAGTTTTCTGTTAAAAATACACCTCTGATCTGCCACAAACTCTTTTTAAAAAATTTCAATGAACAAGCCTTTCTGCGTGACCTATCCACTATAAATTGGCATAGAATCAGTCTGATCCCCTCTACTGATGATGCACGGAACCTGTTTTATAATGATTTCAGTACCATCATCAATAAGCATGCTCCAATCTGGTTTCCGGTGTGGGCATGGCTGTGTCACTGCAACTCTTAAAGTCCTCAATGACATCATTACCACACTTGATTCCAAACAACACTGTGCTGCAATTTTTATTGATTTGGCTAAAGCATTTGATACAGTTGACCACGCAATACTCAGAGACAGACTTAATAACATTGGTGTTAGCAACCACTCCTTAATGTGGTTTTCTCACTGTATGTCTGGTAGAACCCAGTGTGTCAAATCAGATCACCACTTGTCACAGCCTTTACCTGTCACTAAAGGCGTCCCCCAGGGCTCCATTCTTGGCTCAACTTTGTTTTCCTTATACATTAATAACATTGCTAGTACAGTAGGAAATTCAAATATCCATTTGTATGCAGATGACACAGTCTTATATTCAGTCGGACCCTCACCTGATGCTGTTCTGTGCTCTCTTCAGGACAGCTTTAATAGCATACAGGCAGCTTGCTCTACCCTCAACCTTGTCCTGAACACATCGAAAACAAAAATCATGTGGTTTGGTAAAACATCTGTTAGTGCTCCTGGAAACATCACAACTCCAAATGGATCAGCACTCGATACAGTCTCCTCTTATAAATACCTTGGTTTCTGGCTAGACCGTTCACTTTCTTTTTCTCAACATTTACTACATCTCCAGTCAAAAGTGAAAGCTAGACTTGCTTTCTTGTATAGGAATCGCACATGCTTTACTCACTCTGCAAAATGTTCCCTTGCCCAGATGACCATCCTCCCACTGTTCGATTATGGTGATGTCATCTACAGACATGCTAACAAGAAAGTCCTTGAACGTCTTGATGTTCTGTACCACTCCTCAATCAGATTTGCCACAAACGCTCCATATTCAACTCATCATTGTGATCTGTATACATCAGCAAATTGGCCATCATTACACACCCGTCGTCATATCCATTGGCTCACACTCAAAACTGTCCTTGGTCTGACTCCATCTTACTTGTTCTGCTTATTAAAATTTTCCGCCCGTCATATCTCACTATATGTTCCCTGAGTTAATACCTCTTTTGGTCAGTTCTCCTTCCAATCTGCTGCTCCCAGGAGTTGGAACGAGCTGCAAAAATCGCTGAAATTAGACAAGTTGATTTCCCTTAATGCTTTTTCCCTTAAAGTGTCTATTGCTGAATTGTGTAAACACACCTGCAATTGTTTTTTTTTTTTAGATCTAAACTGTTAACAAGCCTGTTCTGCTACCTGTTTGTACAATGTCCTTTTGTAATTTTTTTCCGTCTTTCTTTACTTTTTCTTTATCCCCTTGCCCCCTTCCCTTCAAGAGGTCCTTTTGTCCTCTTGCCAGGCCGTCATTGTAAATAAGAATGTGTTCTTAATTGACCTGCCTGGTTATATAAAGGTTAAATTAAAAAAGATCAGCAGGTGATCAGGGTGATGATGTTTGCTGAGCTCCACAGGTGAGACTGATAAACTGTGTTTCAGCTTCTGTTAAATTAATGGAGCTGTGGTGGCTTCTGGTCTGAGCTTTCAAAATAAAATCTTTGTTATTGTGCGCTTCTCGTTATTATTAACAAACAAAATTGGGGCGTGTAAATTACGGGAGATTCCCGGGGACAAAAGACAAAACGGGAGGGCGGCAGGAGATGAGTCTAAAGTGCGGGAGAAACCCGGGAAAAACGGGGGTGTTGGCAGCTCTGCCTGCCACCTGTCCTGAAAACACCTGCTTCCACTTTTCCCTTTGACTCTGCTGTTAGCTCACTTGCTAATGAGCTAACTAGCTAACAGCTGTGTTGACGGAGGCGATCTGAGCTGCTGATGAGCTCATCAGGAGGAGGAGGCAGAGGAGGCGGGGCCTCGCAGGTCTTCTGTGGTGCTGACAGCGCAGGATGCTGCAGTGCATGCTGGGAGTTGTAGGATCAGTGTTGTGGGCGATACGGAACCACGACAGAGTGAACAGAAATTGAAAAGTCATCTCACAGGCCTTGAGTTAGAGACCACACACACACACACACACACACACACACACACACACACACTTCAGTCTCAGGTGTAGATCAGCTCCAGACAGATGTGTTAACAGCGATCAGATAAAACATTAACTGAAGTGTGTGTGTGTGTGTGTAAACTGGATTTATGTCTGCGTCTGAACATCAGCCAGACAGCTTCATTAAATCTCCCAGCATGCTCTGGGGCAGCGTCGCTGTGCACATGAGGCCTGTGGAGAAGGTGAAAGGTCAGGGAGAAATGTGGGCATCATGGCAACCGTTGTCAGGGTGACACCAGCAGACTGAGCCTGTTCACACTGCAGTTTAAAGTGGTTCAGTTCCACTGCCGTCTCCATAGCAACGGCTGCACGGTTCAGTTAACTGATAGCTACAGAGTCCTGACAGGATGTGACATCACAGAGTTACAAACACAGCAACCAATCATCTTGCAGCGTGAGACCAGTTTAACCCGGTGAAACCCGAGGAAGACACATGTGGGGAGAAACGCCGACGAGCAAATCAGAAAGAAATCACCTGGAAATTAGCAGGAAATTATTAAAAATTACAAGGAAATTTCCCCCAAAGTCTAAAATTACAGGGAAATGAAAGTAGAAACAAACAGCCGGGACTCGAGGGTCACATGACCTGTCAGGACCAGCTGGGCTGCACCGCCGCCGCCGCCGTCGTTGTTGTTATTATTGTTGTTGTTGCTGTATTTGTTGTCATTGTTATTATTGTTGTTGTTGTTGTTGCTGTTGTCATTGTTATTGTTGTTGTCATTTTTGTTGTTGTTATCGTTGTTATTGTTGTTGACGTTTGTTGTCATTGCTGTTGTTTATGTCTCAGTGTGTGCATCAGCTGACTGGACATCTTCATGTTTCCATAGCAACAGTGAGAGTGCAGTTCAGGAAGTCTGGTGATGACGGGGGGATTGTCGGCACATTTTTTTTCTTCGGCGTTTCGACGGGTCGACCTTTACATTAATGCCCTAGTGTGTGTGTGTGTGTGTGTGTGTGTGTGTGTGTGTGTGTGTGTGTGTGTGTTGTGTGTAAGGCTGCTCTGTGGGATTAGAAGTCTGTTATGAAATATTGTTAATGTTCTCCTTCCTGCCTGGTTGCTGTCGCAGTTCTGATATGAAGACTCTTTCTTTTTCTTTCATTCTGTTTCTTTTCTGTTTTCTGCTTTTCTGCTTTCGCTCTTCCTCTGTCTTGTGGAATTTCCTCCTAGAATTCCTCTTGTAATTCCTTTTCATACATTTATGTTATGATAGAATTCAGGAGTGTAGAAAGTTTTCTCAGGTCAGTAGAAACTGTCCTGGGGTCAGCAGAAACTGTCCTGGGGTCATCAGAAACTGTCCTGGGGTCAGTAGACGTTTGAAGTGAGTTGCAGGATAAAATGGGAACTTTGGACAGAAAACAGGAAATAGATGAGTTGATGTGTTTTTCCCTCTATTTTCATCAGAGGAAATGACAGCAGAGCGCTGAGCAGTGTGTGCTGACTGTACCGAGTGTTACCGAGTGTTACCGAGTGTTACTGAGCGTTACCGAGTGTTACAAAGCGTTACAAAGCGTTACCGAGTGTTACCGAGTGTTACCGAGTGTTACAGAGCGTTACCGAACGTTACCGAGTGTTACCGAGCGTTACCGAGCGTTACTGAGCGTTACAGAGTGTTTCCAAGTGTTACCGAGCGTTACCGAGCGTTACCGAGCGTTACAGAGTGTTTCCAAGTGTTACCGAGCGTTACCGAGCGTTACTGAGTGTTACCGAGCATTACCGAGCGTTACCGAGCGTTACTGAGCGTTACAGAGTGTTTCCGAGTGTTACCGAGCGTTACCGAGCGTTACCGAGTGTTACCGAGCATTACCGAGCGTTACCGAGCATTACCGAGCGTTACCGAGCGTTACAGAGTGTTACAGAGTGTTTCCAAGTGTTACCGAGCGTTACCGAGCGTTACCGAGAGTTACCGAGTGTTACAGAGCGTTACAGAGCGTTACAGAGCGTTACGAGTGTTACCGAGCGTTACCGAGCGTTACCGAGTGTAACTGAGTGTTACAGAGAGTTACTGAGCGTTACCGAGCGTTACCGAGTGTTACAGAGTGTTACAGAGTGTTACCGAGCGTTACCAAGCGTTACCGAGTGTTACAGAGTGTTACAGAGAGTTACCGAGTGTTACAGAGCGTTACCGAGTGTTACAGAGAGTTACCGAGTGTTACAGAGCGTTACCGAGTGTTACTGAGCGTTACCGAGTGTTACAGAGCGTTACCGAGTGTTACCGAGCGTTACCGAGTGTTACTGAGTGTTACAGAGCGTTACCGAGTGTTACTGAGCGTTACCGAGCGTTACAGAGAGTTACCGAGTGTTACAGAGCGTTACCGAGTGTTACTGAGCGTTACCGAGTGTTACAGAGCGTTACCGAGTGTTACAGAGCGTTACCGAGTGTTACAGAGCGTTACCGAGTGTTACTGAGCGTTACCGAGCGTTACAGAGAGTTACCGAGCGTTACAGAGCGTTACCGAGTGTTACAGAGCGTTACCGAGTGTTACTGAGCGTTACCGAGTGTTACAGAGCGTTACCGAGTGTTACTGAGCGTTACCGAGCGTTACCGAGCGTTACCGAGCGTTACCGAGCGTTACAGAGCGTTACCGAGCGTTACCGAGTGTTACCGAGTGTTACAGAGAGTTACCGAGTTACCGAGTGTTACTGAGCGTTACCGAGTGTTACAGAGCGTTACCGAGCGTTACCGAGCGTTACCGAGCGTTACTGAGTGTTACAGAGCGTTACCGAGTGTTACAGAGTGTTTCCAAGTGTTACAGAGCGTTACCGAGTGTAACCGAGCGTTACCGAGTGTTACTGAGTGTTACAGAGCGTTACCGAGTGTTACTGAGCGTTACCGAGCGTTACAGAGAGTTACCGAGTGTTACAGAGCGTTACCGAGTGTTACAGAGCGTTACCGAGTGTTACAGAGCGTTACCGAGTGTTACTGAGCGTTACCGAGCGTTACAGAGCGTTACCGAGTGTTACCGAGCGTTACCGAGTGTTACCGAGCGTTACCGAGTGTTACCGAGCGTTACCGAGTGTTACCGAGCGTTACCAAGTGTTACTGAGTGTTACAGAGCGTTACCGAGTGTTACAGAGTGTTTCCAAGTGTTACAGAGCGTTACCGAGTGTAACACAGTGTTTCCAAGTGTTACAGAGTGTTTCCGAGTGTTACTGAGCGTTACCGAGTGTTACTGAGTGTTAGCAAGTGTTCCGATGTGTTATGATGGTTCGCCTCCAGCAGGACGGCGCTCACTGACCTGATCGAGAGCAGGACACAGTGTTGGAGACGGTCCGTGTGTGTGTGTGTAACAACGCTAACATGTTGCTACATGTTAGCGTGTTCTCCTGCTGTGCTAACAGGTGGCATGTTCTGTGTTGCAGAGATCAGCCGTGTGAGGAAGGACATGTACAACGACACGCTGAACGGCTCGGAGCGGCGCAGCAGCGAGCTGCCGGACGCCGTCGGGCCCGTCGTCCAGCTGCAGGAGAAACTCTACGTCCCTGTGAAAGAATACCCTGATGTAAGACACTGAGTGTGTGTGTGTGTGTGTGTGTGTGTGTGTGTGTGTGTGTGAAGCAGACACTGTAATGTGGTTACAGGCTGTTAGTGTGATTGCTGGCAGGAGCAGAGCTGCATACACGACCAGGTAATCAGATCAAGAAAAACTAATCAGGTTTCCTTTGCAGTAGAACACAGAGCTGTGTGTGTGTGTGTGTGTGTGAGTGTGTGTGTGTGTGTGTGTGTGTGTGTGTGTGTGTGTGTGTGTGTGAGGTAATTTTTTTATGTGTACATGTGCTGGATGCAATAAGTCCAATAAACGTCCAGGATTTCATCTTGGTAACATACAGATCCTTGGCCATTGTGTGTGTGTGTGTGTGTGTGTGTGTGTGTGAGTGTGTGTGTGTGTGTGTGTGTGTGTGTGTGTGTGTGTAACTATGGCTAGCCTGTGGCCTCTTCTGTTGGAATGTGTTTTACTGTTTTAATTGACATTCAGGAAGTTAAATAGCCCGGCCGTTTCAAATGAACATTGAGCCGCACCGACAAACCGTCCAATCAGCTGCAGCGCTCCGGCTGAGACCCGCCCCTCCCCCGGCAGCTCTGGGATCAGCTAGCTTAGCATTCCAGCTGAAGCTAACAGGCTAATATGGCAACGAGTCTCCACGACAGATTCAAAGTGACAGTGACAGGAG
>NC_043994.1:32989961-33009961 GCF_902150065.1 Myripristis murdjan | reverse complement strand
ATTGATCAGACCCCCCCACCCCCAACCCCCCTCCCTGCCCGTCCTGTCAGTCTGACTCCCTGCCAATCAGATAGACAGGTCACGTGGGGGGGGGGGCTAATCTGTTGATTGATTGGCGTCAGCACGGCAACCAGAGGATGAGAGAAAGATAAGATTTTACAAGAGGGCTCACCCAGATAGATTAGCCCTGTCTGCTGTGTGTGTGTGTGTGTGTGTGTGTGTGTGTGTGTGTGTGTGTGTGTGTGAGAGAGAGAGAGAGAGAGAGAGAGAGAGAGAGAGAGAGCGGCACTAACACTGGCAGAATTCCAATCTCCACTAAATAATGTTGGATTACTCAATTCAAACGCTCTCTCTCTCTCTCTCTCTCTCTCTGTCTCTCACTCTCTCTCTCTCTCTCTCTCTCTGTCTCTCTCTCTCTCTCTCTCTCTCTCTCTCTCTCTCTGTCTCTCACTCTCTCTGTCTCTCTCTCTCTCTCTCTCTCTCTGTCTGTCTCGCATTCTTCTTGTCTGTCCCTCTCTCTCTGTCTGTCTCTCTCCCTCTCGGTGTCTCTCGCCCAGTTTAACTTCGTGGGGCGGATCCTGGGCCCGCGGGGTCTGACCGCCAAGCAGCTGGAGGCCGAGACGGGCTGCAAGATCATGGTGCGAGGGAAGGGCTCCATGAGAGACAAGAAGAAGGTACCACACACACACACTCACACACACACTCACACACACTCACACACACACACACACACACACACACACACACACACAGAGTGGCTGGGCTGCAGCAGATTCCTATCTCTGTATTGTTGTGTTTATTGATCAGGATGGGAACTGATGGCTCTAATCTCTGTTTGTGGTTAGTAGAAACCCCCCCCCCCTCCCACACACACACACACACACACACACACACATTGTGAGCCCTGTTGCCTGTATGTATGGTACTACACAATAAAAGCCTCCAGTGCTCACACTGTCCTTTAGTTTTATGAAAACTGAACAGGAAGTGCGTTGTTAGCAAAAAATCAGTCATCAAGACAAAAATCTGAAATCACATCTTGCCTCTAGACAGCATGGAGATGTGGGTGATTTGTTTTTAACAAATATTGATTTGCTCCTTAACTGAAAAACTGGTGTTTAAGTGTAAAGTGTACAAAGGTCTCTTCAGTATTGGGGCCACATTTTGGTGAAAGTTGCAAAGCTGTAGCACATATGGCTGATTTGTTATGAATTTTCAAAGTTTTGAAATTTAGACGCTTGCTGTAGCGCCACCATCAGGACTATTGGCTTGTGTTTGTAGCTGAGGTAATCTGGCATGGGACTGGACCTTTGTGCAAAATTTGGTGATTTTTCGTACATGGGAAGTAGGACTTCCTCAGAAGAAAGAAAGAAAGAAAGAAAGAAAGAAAGAAAGAAAGGAGAAGAAGAAGAAGAAGAACACACAGGACTTCTAGAGGCACCTGGCGGCTCAGGCCGGCCCCTCATGATGAGAAAAACAACATGAAGCTGGTGAGGTGGACAGACAGACGGACTGTGGGAACGACTGAAGAGAAGCTGCTGTGAAAACACCAGACTGTTTCTTTATCTTACTGTCACTGTGTGTGTGTGTGTGTGTGTGTGTGTGTGTGTGTGTGTGTGTGTGTGTGTATGTGTGTGTGTGTGTTCATAACGAGGCTAACAAGGTTAGCCACCTGCTTCTCTGAGAGCGATATATGAGACAGAGAGAGCAGCAGGAGTCAAACACAAACCACATGGACGAGAGAGAGAGAGAGAGAGAGAGAGACAGAGAGAGAGAGAGAGAGAGAGAGAGACAGAGAGAGAGAGAGAGACACACACACAGAGAGAGAGACAGAGAGAGAGACAGAGAGACAGAGAGAGAGAGAGAGACAAACAAGGAGAGAAATGTGAGGGTTGTTTCTGGACTGAAGCCCTGCTGACACACACACACACACACACACACACACACACACACACACACACACACACACACACACACACAGAGACACACACACACACACACACACACACACACAAGCTGTCCCTCAAGAAGAACTAAGGAAATAAATATCACCCACCTGTGTGTGTGTGTGTGTGTGTGTGTGTGTGTGTGTGTGTGTGTTTTCTTCCTGGTCCAGCTGGTTGATTGACTGATTTTCTCTTGAGGTATTTTGACCAAACATCAGGACACACACCTGTCAATCAAACTGCCAGCCAATCAGATGCAGCTCGTCAGCTCGTATCCCAGAATGCCTTGAGGATAACAACATTAACCTGCAGGCATCAAGGGTCAGGATCAGGGTCAAAGGTCAGAGGTCAGGATCAGGGTCAAAGGTCAGGATCAGGGTCAGAGGTCAGAGGTCAAGATCAGGGTCAAAGGTCAGAGGTCAGGATCAGGGTCAGAGGTCAGAACCCAGAACCCTAACCACAGAACCCAGAACTCCAGAACCACGAACCCAGAACCCAGAACCCCAGAACCACGAACCCTGACCACAGAACCCAGAACCCCAGAACCATGAACCCAGAATCCCAGAACCCTGACCACAGAACCACAGAACCCAGAACCCCAGAACCCTGACCACAGAACCCAGATCCCAGAACCCCAGAACCACAAACCCAGAACCCTGAGCTCAGAACCCCGAACCAAGAACCCTGACCACAGAACCCCGAACCCCAGAAGCACGAAGCACGAACCCAGAACCCAGAAACAGAATCCAGAACCCAGAACCAAGAACCCTGACCACAGAACCCAGAACCCCAGAACCACGAACCCAGAACCCTAGAACTACGAACCCAGAACCCCAGAACCCTGACCACAGAACCACAGAACCCAGAACCCTGACCACAGAACCCAGAACCCCAGAACCACGAACCCAGAACCCAGAACCACAAACCCAGAACCCCAGAACCATGAACCCAGAACCCCAGAACCCAGAACCCAGAACCGTGACCACAGAACCCAGAACCCCAGAACCAAGAACCCAGAACCCCAGAATCCTGACCACAGAACCCAGAACCCCAGAGTACAGAACCAAGAACCCAGAACCCCATAACCCGCATATTCTGTTCTCTTTTGGTTGCCATGACTTTTTGTGTCGTCCTGTTTTGGTTGCCAGTTGGTCGCTGAGTCTCAGCACCAGCTGACAGAGGGGACTCTTCTCTGGGCTCAGCTCTTGGGTCTGAAGGGCTTGGGAGTGCAGGGTGTCAGGGGGGCTGGATCTGAGGTGGTTAAAGAATTGAAGTGCTCTCTGTTGGATGTTAATTATCAGCGGGTATCTGCCTAATTCTGTTCTACATATATTTGTTGGTGTTTTTCTGTCTACGTGTAAAATGTATATACAGATTTCGGCGTGTAATGATTCAGTTGGGTGTTATACCCCAGTGGGTATAGCTATGATGACTGAGTGGACCTCAGACTTCACGACGATATAGCGCAATGGGCTGTATGACACTGTCAAATATTTTAAAGAGCATATTGCAAGTTGGAGACCCCAGTGAATCAATGTGTAGGAAAATGATGTAGGAACTGAATTTTCATTGAAATACTACAGTGACCTCTGGAGTTGTTTTTGTGAGAGAATTTTACTTCCGCGTCTCGATCGATCCCTCCCTCTTCTGTCAGGAGGGATCGACAGAAGAGGGCAGTCATTTCAGAAATGATTTCACAGAAAAGACTAGACATAATTTTCTTGCAGGAGACACACAGTAACAATGAGAATGAGATAGACTGGGGTTTGTGGTGGAAAGGCCAGTTCTTTCTGTCTCATGGGACAAATTTCTCTGCAGGTGTAGCTGCTCTGTTTTCTCCATGGCTTGGAGTGAACATCATCTCCACCGCTGAGATAGTGCCAGGCGGGGCTTTAGCTGTCAGAGCAGAAATTCAGGGAATGTGTTTTAGTTTCATTAATGTTTGCTGCAAACCAGGGTCTAGACAGGCTGGACATCTTTAAGACAATACAAGATTTTATAAAGCAGTGTGATCGGAGTGAATGTGTGGTGGTGGGGGGAGACTGGAACTGCACTGTAGACTTCACTTTAGACAGAACAGGAGAGGAACCTCACTTACAGCCATCAGCCACTTTATCACGGGTGATTTCAGTGTTAGGGTGCATGTGTACTGCCTCACTCCCCGGGTTAGGCAGCACACATGGTTGAAGGTTAGGGATGGGACTGTGAGCGCAGCCCGGCTGGACAGGGTTTACACATCACAGAGCTTCACTAACAGGTTACTGAACTGAAGTCACATCTGGAGTGAACATCATCTCCTGAAGCTGTTGCAGGAAAGTAATTTCTGACAGAAATTTGAGACATTCTGGGAAATCTGGAGAGAGAGGAAGACAGATTTTAGGTTCCTCAGCCAGTGGTGCTGTCCATCAGGAGCGCTGAGGGGTTCAGTATCTTGCTTACGGACACTTCGACACACTCTGGAGGAGCCAGGGATCAAACCGGGAACCCACGCCGAGGGCAAACCTCCCCCTGTGACTGTGTGGGACTAAAGCTGAACCATGTCGGCATTACTTGTCCGTGCTGATTCTATTCCTGGTGGTTGGTGAACTACTGGGCAGGAGCGGGCCCACCCCATCTGTGCACATGGAGGTGCACCGGGTCTACTCTAGAGAGGCCCTGCTCACTCTCAGGCCCAAAGGAGACTCACCGCCGGTCAACATACCGGAGGACATCAGAGGGGAGCCAGCACGAAGCCCACACCACCACCGGCGAAAGAGAGGCAGGCAAGGAGGCGTCCGACAACGGCTCCGCCACAGAGGCAACAGACCAGATGTATTGCAGAATGTGTTCACACCCAACTTCAGCGTACTCCCAGGGCCCCTGTTTTTATCCTTGGTGATTTTAATCAGTGTAAACTTGAATTAGCCCTACCCGGTTTTTATCAGTATGTGAAATGTGGAACAAGAAATGACAGAATCTTAGATAAATGCTATGGGAACATCAAAATGCATATAGAGCCAAGGCTCTCCCTCCCCTCTCCAATTCTGATCACTCCACGGTCCATCTCATGCCCACATATAAAACTGCACTTAAATCCAGTAAGCCCCAACACAACACTGTGCTGCAGTGGACAGAGGACAGTGTGGAAACACTTAAAGGCTTTTTCCTCAGCACAGACTGGAGCGTTTTCCATAATTTGGAGCTCGAAGAGGCAACACACACAATTATTGATTATATTAACTTCTGTGTTGATAATGTAGTTCCCAAGAAAGACATTATACACTTTCCTAACAACAAGCCACACATTACCAAGGAAGTTGAAGACTGCATCAATAAAAAGAAGCTGGCTTTTAGAAATAAAGACCGTGTGGGCATGGCCAAATCACAAAAGGGACTGAATCAGCTTCTGAACAGAGCGAGGGAGAGGCATCGTTCTGCCATGGAAAAGATCTTCAACTCTATGGACAACAGGAGGGACTGCATAAGGAATATCACTAACATGAACCCTCAGAGGAAACCGATCATCACCATGGAGGATCAGGACAAAGCCAATAAACTAAACAACTTTTTCCTTAGATTTGAAACACATGACTCTACTCAGGAAAGGGCTGAGGCCTTAGAGGCCATTTCCAACATTGAGGTCCATGATTGGTTGGAAATTAAACCTCAACAAGTACAGGCGATTTTCAGTAAAGTTTGTAATGAGAAATCTACTGGTCCAGATGGCCTGCCCGCTTTTCTGGTAAAAAAAACTGCTCATCTGAACTTGCTGCTGCTTGGTGCCCTATCTTCCAAAAGTCCCTGAACAGTCACACTGTGCACGCTCTCTGGAAAAAGTCCATAATCACCCCTGTACCAAAAGTATCATGCCCATCTGTCAATAATGATTTTAGACCTGTAGCTGTAACATCTATTGTAAGTAAATGCTTCGAGAGAGTTATTGTCAATATGCTTAAATCTGAGGTAAGTTCCTACTTGGACCCCTTACAGTTTGCATATAGACAGGGGCGGAGCACAGAAGACGCTGTCATCAGTGTGACTCATTTAATTAGCAAACACCTTGAAGATCCAAAGGCCTATGCACGTGTTCTATTTGCAGATTTTAGCTCAGCTTTTAATACACTCCTACCTCACCTGCTTATACACAAGTTAACCAATATGCACGTGAACCCTATTATTATTAAATGGTTTCATTCTTTTTTAACAAACAGATCCCAACAGGTAAAGGTCAATGGCTCCCTCTCAGAGGTAAAACACTGCAGTACAGGTGTACCCCAAGGCTGTGTGAGCTCACCTATCCTGTTTACCTTGTATACCAATGATTGTAGGAGCACACAGCCAAATAACCAGGTAATCAAATTCTCTGATGATACGATCATTTTAAGCCTGCTGCAAGGAGATGACTGCCCACTAGTGTATTATGATCAGATTGTTTCATTCAAAGCCTGGTGCGACAGTCACCACCTTATTCTCAATACTGATAAAACCAAAGAGATAATATTTGACCCCAGAGAGGTGAGACCCCACGACCCAGTTACCATTGGAAACTGTGAAATTGAACAGGTGCAGTCTTACAAATACCTGGGTGTAATTTCAGATAACAACTTAAAATGGAGTGACCATGTAGACTTCCTGTGTGCAAAGCTGGCTCAAAGAATCCACTTCCTCCGTAGACTGAGGTTGTTTGGAGTGAATATGGAGATCATGCTAACATTCTATAATGCTGCGCTAGACAGTATCATTAGATATGGCCTGGCATCGTGGTATGGTACTCTCTCAGTCCAGCTAAAAGCAAAAATTGCAAACATGATCAGAATCGCAATGAAGGTGATAGGGAAAAAATACTATCCTTCCCTTCAGAGCACATATGAAATAGTAGTAGTCAGACTTGCACACAGGATTCTGAAGGACCCATCACACATTTTACATCATGAATACAAACTCCTGCTGTCAGGAAGATGCTACAGAGCCAGCAGGTGCAGGGGTAACAGATTCAAGCTGTCCTTTGTCCCAGCATCCATAGCACTGCTTAACAAACAGCCTTTAACATAGTAGTGCCATGTAGCCTGGACAACTGTTGTCCATTCATTATGCTGACTCTGTGAGTAACTTATAGGATTGTGGTTCTAGTTTATTTCAATTTTATTATTTATCTGTTACATTGAGTATGTACTCAACTTAAATGTTCACTTATCATAGGGAAGGTGCAATTCAGGAGTAGTACAATTCTAATGCTGGGGCAGGTGCAATGACTTTCTGAGCATGGGAGGTGTAATCTCACGGGGCAAGTGCAATATTCTCTATATCTTGAGTCGATGATCCTGTTGAGCCCACAGTGGAATGTCTTCTATGTTGCCGTGTCTCGTTTATAGTGTACTGTTTGTCTTTGATTGTATTGAGTCAGTGCTTTAACTCCCTTTATTCAATATATATATATTCTTAAGCAACTCCGATTGCTGACAGAGAGCTGCTCGATTGAAGCCGCATCAGTGAGCTCAGTTATAGCCTAGTAACGGCGCATTCTATTGTCAGTAACGGTAACGGCGTTGTAACGGGGGCAGCAGTAATTTCTTTGATTACTCGTTACTGATAAAAGTAACACCGTTAGTAACGCCGTTTATTTATAACGCCGTTATTCCCATCACTGCTTATAAGCCACTCATTCTGTGAGCAAAATACCGTATTTGGTCGTTTGACCAGCGGCCTGGCCATTCTTGTCCTGTGGAGACTGAGTTATTGTTGACATCGCTGGCAACAGGTGAATCAGGAGCCACCGCTACTGCTATCTGGCTGCTCTCCACTTTCAAAATTAACGTCTGTCTGTCCTGTGTCATCTTCACCAGGTCCGTCATCGGTCGAGGTTCTCCTCTGGCCTTTTTGGAGCCACACCAACATTTGTAATAACGGTATGTAGGTTCACTAAACCAACCGGTAAATCAAACTGTCAGTGGTTTACTCACTCTGATGTTTACATTCAACGTCTGCGAGATCTCTTCTTCTTCACGCCCTTTCTATGCTTTCTGGAACACTCGACTCGCGAGACCTCCTTACGAGTGACCGTCTTGCGAGGGTCAGGCGTGTGGCACGTACCAGTGCACACTGAGTAATGTAGTATAGCCAAATTGCAAGGAGAGAAATAGAACAAGACAGGGTGCTATGAGCTCATGAGAAGTCCTACAGGCTAAAACTGAGAAGTGCCGGTACTCTGTACCGTTGCGTACCGGCCCACTTAAAGCACTGTATTGAGTGTATATCTGTGTGCAGCTGTGCCCAGCACTTTTTGCCCAAGACAAATTTCTCTTCGGGACAATTAAGTTGATCTTATCTTATCTTATCTTATCTTATCTTCTAATTACACTAAGAACTCAGTTATCAGGACTTATGCTACCTGGGTTGCCTCAGCGCCCCCCTCTGGTGGTGTCGGCTTATGCTGATGATATTAATATCCTTATTAAAGACCAAAGAAATGTAGAGGCAACATTTTAAGTATCTATGAAAAGGCATCATCAGCAAAAGTGAACCGGTAAAAAAGCGAAGCTCTGCAGGCTTGGCAGTGGTCTGAAGGAGAAACACCAAAGCATGGCATGAAAATCTTGGGTGTTTTTTGGGAACAGAGGAGTCAAAAATGAAGAACTGGGAGGGTGCCATGGAGAATGTGTGCCAGAATGTCTAAATGGAAATGGCTGCTACCTCAGCTTTCAGACAGGGGAAGAGTCCTGATTGTCAATAACTTGGTTGCCTCGACCCTTTGGCACAGACTGACTGTCCTCCCTCCACTAAGGGGCCTGATTGAGGGAGGCCCGTTGTGGATTTCTTCTGGTTGGGACATCACTGGCTGAGATCAGCCATCCTGTACCTGCCGGTGCAGGAGGGAGGACAGGGCCTGGTGGACATGGCATCACGGGTCACAGCCTTCAGGTTGCAGACAGCCCAGAGACTGCTGTACAGCTTCGGCCTGCCATGGACAGACACTGCCTGTGTGCTGCTGAGAAGGGCTGGGAGGCTGGGTTATGAGTTCTGTCGTCATCAGTCAGCCTGAGATCCAGACTGAGAGAGGCTGGCTGTGTCAAGCTGGGCCATCTCATGAAGACCTCCATCAGTTGTTTTGCTCAACATGAGATCCAACCGGGTGCTGCTCAGGCTGGTGGAGGAGGTCTGTGCTTCCCTGCCAGAAGCCCTCAGAGCATTTGCTGAAGATCATACTCTAGCTGACTAATGGGATGATGAATATGAGTATGTTTTTCCTTCCCTGGCTGTCTCTCCTGCTGTGGGACAGTGGCAGGATGAGGAGGACATCCTGCTGTGTCTTAAGACCCCAGAGTTGGGAGAATTTGAGACTTTGGGGGAAAAAGCAGCCTATCACATCAGTGTGAAGGTGTCAAACTTACGCTCTCTGGCAGGGGTGAAGGCGTCGAGGTGGACAGATTTTTTTGGCAGGGGATCGTCCCCGAGGGGCTGTTGGCGGTCCCTGTACAAACCCCCCGCTGAAAAACGGACGGATGACCTTCAGTGGAGGATTGTACATAGGGCCATGACTACAAACAGGTATCTGGTGCACCTTGATCCTGGGACAGCGGCCGGCTGTCCTTTCTGCTCACACACAGAAACAGTCCAACATCTGTTCCTCCAATGTTCCCGACTGGCCAGACTGTTTAGCCGGCTGCAGTCGTGGTTTCAGGGTCTGGGAGAAACTTTTCCTTCTTGTGTCTTCATGTACGGCCCACACTATTCTGCAAAGAAAGAATCTGTGCACGTATTAATGAACTTTATTTCAGGACTGGCTAAATTAGCCATGTGGAAAACGAGGGGGAACCGGTGCGGTGTGAGGGGTCGTAGGATGCGGTGCTGATGCTGAGCGGGCTGCTGGCGGCTCGGCTCAGCGTGGAGTTTGAGTTCTACAGGCTGACCAACAGGACTGCAGTGTTTGTGGACATGTGGGGTGTGCAGGACGTCCTGTGCTCAGTCACAGAGAACCCTCTGCCTCTGAACTTTAAAGAGACTTCCTGTCCTGGTTTTTGGTTTTGGTTATTGTATGAATTTGCTTTGTGACTGTTGATAACAGCAAAAATTGTGCAATCAGAATCAACTACAAATAAAGGGTTGTGTTAAATTAAAAAAAAAGAAAAACTCTCTGTCTCTCTCGCTCTCTCTCTCTCTCTCTCTGTCTCTCACAATCTCTGTCTCTCTCATTCGTCCTTCCTCCAAAAGAGGAAGATGAAAGGTGTTCCGAGTCGCCATGACAACAGCATCACCGCTCTGCTCCCCTCCAGCTCTGATTCAGTGTGATGGGCGTTCTGTTAATTAGGAGAACAATGATAATGATCTCATTTGCATATGAGGTTCACAAAGAGCCTCACGACCAGGAGAACCAACAGAGAGGAGGGACAGAACACTGTGGTTCTATTCTGTTCTGCTGTGCTCTGTTCTGCTCTGCTCTTTTCTGTTCTGTTGGTTCTCTCTGGTTCTCTGTGGGTCTTTCTGGGTTGGCTTTTGTTTTATTTTCAGTCTCTTGTGGTACTCTTTGGTTCTTGTTTGGTCTCTTTGGATCTGTTTTGGTTCTCTGTGGGTTTCTTTAGGTCTTTAGGTTCTGTAGGGGTCTCTTTGGGTCTCTGGTTGCTTTTGGATCCTGTTGGATGTCTTTTGGTCTCTGTTCTGTATTGCATCAGTTCATGCAGATCATGGCAACACAGAAGGTTCTCCTGTATTAGAGAGTGCCAATAATAATGATCATGATTAAAAACCCTTTACTGATACATCTTTTTTTCTTTCTTACAAAGTCCTTCACATGTTGATATGTTCTGTTGTGAAGAACACGTTCTGTTACAGAGACACAGAATCATCTCTCTCTCTCTCTCTCTCTCTCTCTCTTACCCTCCCCCTCTTTCACCCGTCAAGGAGGAGCAGAACCGAGGCAAACCGAACTGGGAGCACCTGAACGAGGATCTGCATGTTCTCATCACGGTGGAGGACGCGCAGAACCGAGCCGAGATCAAACTCAAGCGAGCCGTGGAGGAAGTTAACAAGCTGTTGGTGCCGGCGGTGAGTGCCCCGACCTCTGACCTCTGACCCCCACCTGACCTCTGACCCCCGCCTGACCTCTGACCTCGGACCCCCACCTGACCTCTGACCTCTGACCCCCACCCGAACATGGTTTGTTGTTGTTTGTTGCTGTGGATCAGATCAGCTGACCGTTGCTCTGATGTGCTGAAGCTGCTTGTGATTTTCTCCGGCGGGTTCTCCTCATGGTTCTCCTCAAGGTTCTCATCATGGTTCTCATCATGGTTCTCCTCATGGTTCTCCTCAAGGTTCTCCTCCTGGTTCTCCTCATGGTTCCTGCTCAGTCTCATGAGATGGCGTGACGTTGAGATTCTAGTCGAGGAAAAATCGATTATCATGCATTAATAAAGATAAATTTATTGATCCCCTGGGGGAAAATATTGGCAATAAACTGAAGTCTTATCATCATAAACCCCAGCCGCACGCTGATGACCTCACTGACTCCTCCCACCGCTCCGACCTCATGACTTCCTGTGTCAGCACGACTGCTCTGTCTGTGTGTGTGTGTGTGTGTATGTGTGTGTGTGTGTGTGTGTGTGTGTCTGTGTGTGTGTGTGTGTGTGTGTGTGTGTGTGTGTTGAAACAGCAGTGATGTCGTGACTGCTGTTGGGAAAGGGCACAAATCATGTGGTGGAAAAAGGATGTAGACAGATTTACTGACAGTGTGTGTGTGTGTGTGTGTATGTGTCTGCGTGTGTGTGTGTGTGTGTGTGTGTGTGTTTGTGTGTCTGCGTGTGTGTGTGTCTATGTGTGTGTGTGTGTGTGTGTGCGTGTGTGTGTGTGTGTGTGTGTATGTGTCTGCGTGTGTGTGTGTGTGTGTGTGTGTATGTGTCTGCGTGTGTGTGTGTGTGTGTGTTTGTGTGTGTGTATGTGTCTGCGTGTGTGTGTGTGTGTGTGTTTGTGTGTCTGCGTGTGTCTGTGTGTGTGTGTGTGTGTGTGTCATTCTTTGCTCGTATGTGCCCTGCTGTATTTCCTTTACTGTGTCTCAGAGGTCAAAGGGCAGTCAGGTTCAGACGTGACATCACCGGTGTGTGTGTGTTCTACAGTGTGTTCTACAGTGTGTTCTGCAGTGTGTTCTACACTGTGTTCTTCAGTGTGTTTTACAGTGTGTTCTACAGTGTGTTCTGCGGTGTGTGTTCTGCAGTGTGTTCTGCATAGTGTTCTGCCTTATGTGTTCTGCGGTGTGTGTTCTGCAGTGTGTGTTCTCCGGTGTGTTCCGCTGTGTGTTCTGCGGTGTGTTCTGCAGTGTGTGTTCTACAGTGTGTGTTCTGCCGTGTGTGTTCTGCAGTGTGTTCTGCGGTGTGTTCTACAGTGTGTGTTCTACAGTGTGTGTTCTACAGTGTGTGTTCTGCGGTGTGTGTTCTGCGGTGTGTGTTCTGCAGTGTGTGTTCTGCAGTGTGTTCTACAGTTTGTTCTGTGGTGTGTGTTCTGCAGTGTGTTCTGCATAGTGTTCTGCCGTGTGTGTTCTGCAGTGTGTTCTGCAGTGTGTGTTCTGCAGTGTGTGTTCTCCGGTGAGTTCCGCTGTGTGTTCTGCGGTGTGTTCTGCAGTGTGTGTTCTACAGTGTGTGTTCTGCCGTGTGTGTTCTGCAGTGTGTTCTGCGGTGTGTTCTACAGTGTGTGTTCTGCAGTGTGTTCTGCAGTGTGTGTTCTACAGTGTGTGTTCTGAAGTGTGTGTTCTGCGGTGTGTTCTGCGGTGTGTGTTCTGCAGTGTGTTCTGCGGTGTGTGTTCTGCAGTGTGTGTTCTACAGTGTGTTCTGCAGTGTGTGTTCTGCAGTGTGTTCTGCAGTGTGTGTTCTACAGTGTGTTCTGCAGTGTGTGTTCTGCAGTGTGTTCTGCAGTGTGTTCTACAGTGTGTGTTCTGCAGTGTGTGTTCTGCAGTGTGTTCTGCAGTGTGTTCTACAGTGTTTGTTCTGCAGTGTGTGTTCTGCAGTGTGTTCTACAGTGTGTGTTCTGCGATGTTTGTTCTACAGTGTGTTCTGCAGTGTGTGTTCTACAGTGTGTTCTGCAGTGTGTTCTGCAGTGTGTGTTCCACTGTGTGTTCTGCGGTGTGTTCTGCAGTGTGTGTTCTGCAGTGTGTGTTCCACTGTGTGTTCTGCGGTGTGTTCTGCAGTGTGTTCTGCAGTTTGTGTTCTACAGTGTGTTCTGCAGTGTGTTCTGCAGTGTGTGTTCTACAGTGTGTGTTCTGCAGTGTGTGTTCTCCGGTGTGTTCTGCTGTGTGTGTTCTGCAGTTTTTGTTCTGCGGTATGTTCTGCAGTGTATTCTGCAGTGTGTTCTGTGGTGTGTGTTCTGCAGTGTGTGTTCTGCAGTGTGTGCTACAGTGTGTTCTGAAGTGTGTGTTCTGCAGTGTGTTCTGCAGTGTATGTTCTGCGATGTGTGTTCTGCAGTGTGTTTTCTGCAGTGTGTTCTGCAGTGTATGTTCTGCAATGTGTGTTTTACAGTGTGTTTTGCGGTGTATGTTCTGCAGTGTGTTCTGCAGTTTGTGTTCTTCAGTGTGTGTTCTGCAGTGTGTTTTGCGGTGTGTTCTGCAGTGTGTTCTGCGGTGTGTGTTCTGCAGTGTGTGTTTTGCGGGGTGTTCTGCAGGGTGTTCTGCGGTGTGTGTTCTGCAGTGTGTTCTGCAGTGTGTTCTGCGGTGTGTTCTACAGTGTGTGTTCTGCAGTGTGTTCTGCGGTTTGTGTTCTACAGTGTGTGTTCTGCAGTGTGTTCTGCGATGTGTTCTACAGTGTGTGTTCTGCAGTGTGTTCTGCGGTTTGTGTTCTACAGTTTGTGTTCTGCAGTGTGTTCTGCGGTGTGTTCTACAGTGTGTGTTCTGCAGTGTGTTCTGCGGTGTGTTCTACAGTGTGTGTTCTTCAGTTTGTTCTGCGGTGTGTTCTTCAGTGTGTTCTGCAATGTGTGTTCTCTATCGTCTCGAGACTATCTCTCCACTCCGTTACATATTCCATATGTACGGGATATGATCCCCCTGCTTGTCAGGGTCCGTGGATATAACTTTAAGACACAGCGGCTTGTCCGGTCACGCCCCACGGCTTGCCTATAAAGCGCCTGCGCTGGCGTGCGATCACTGATTGTTTGATCTCCACTTCAGTCAGGGTGCAGACAATCCGTGTGTGTTTGAAAGATTTGTGTATGATTGTGTGGTTACAGCTTGAATCGGCTTACCTGGTGTAAGTTCGGGCGTCTGTCTGCGGGCAGCCTCCCTGGATGCTGTTGTCCACATAAAAGTTTCTTTCTGTCCAGCTTCGGCTGTGATTTCCCTTACCGGCGTATTGCTTGCGGCTCGTGAGCTGACGCGCTGAGTGGGACCCGTGTTGAGTGCAGACTCTGTCGGCTAACAGCGGTGAAACATATATTCCAGTCTGGTCGAGTCGGAAGCTATCTGACTCCCAGCTGAGGTGGCTGTGTCCCTTACCGGCGTATTGCTCGCGGTGTCGTGAGCTGACGCGCTCGGTGGGACCCGTGCTGAGCGCAGACTCTGTCGGCTAACAGCAGTTAAGCAGTCATTATCCAGCCTGGTTGAGTCGGAGGGGCTCTGACTTCCAGCTGAAGTTCTCCCTTACCGGCGTATTGCTCGCGGTGTTGTGAGCTGACGCGCTGAGTGGGACCCGTGCTGAGCGCAGACTCTGTCGGCTAACAGCGGTGAAGCAGACATAATTCAGCCTGGTCGAGTCGGAGGCAAAGAAAGCTGACTCCCAGCTGAGGTGGTGAGTGCAGACTCTGTCGGGGACGACTGCTCTCCAGATAGCTTGGTCGGCGGTTAGACAGCCAGAGTGCCCCGGTAGCATATTGCTCGTGGTTGCCAGCTAACGGCTCAGGGGTTAAACTTAGTCCGTGTTGGGCGCAGACTGTGTCGGCTCCAGCGGACCTGTACTGCTCTCTCGCTCTCTCTGTCTCTCGCTCCCAGTTAAGCATTCCCCTTATCTCTCCCGATTCAAAATAAAATATATATAAGTGTGCGGCGGATGTGGCCGGCCGGCACACAAAGTAAACTCCACAAGTTAGCAACAGTTGCTACAGGCTGGCAATAAACAGGAAGTGGGCGCTTCCGGGTTGCCGCTGGCCTCTGTTTCCCCAAGTATGGCAAGCCAAGAGGGACATTGCTGTGTGGGTTGTGGGGTTGCCATGCCCCTAGAGGATGGGCATGATAGTTGCGTGCTATGTTTGGGACATCAGCATGCAATTTTATCTAGGGAGGATCCTCAGTCGTGCATGGACTGTTTTATATTGCCTGCACGTACTAGAGAAGCCCGCTGCCGATTTTTTTCAGCAAAGCGGTCAGGCTCTCATTTATGTGAGGAACCTGAAAGGAAAACTGGGAGAATGGCTGGAGCTTCAGAGGGGAGAGTGGAAGGTTCAGGGACCTGGCAGACTTCCCTGCCTCCTCTTACTCTTCGGCCTACAGTGGTCCAACCTCAAATTAGCCCTTTTCCTCCCCCTACTTTGGAGTTAGAGGTGGAGGAAGAGGAGGGAGGGGAGGAAGACGTAGATGTGGAAACTGTCTTTTCCTCTGATGACTATGATTTAGCCTGTGCACAACAGATAGCGGGTGGCACCCCAAAAGGCGAGTTAGCTTGCCACTTTGAGGGGATTATTACCAGGGCGGCCAGGGCTCTGGATGTTGCCCTGCCTGAAAACCTTATGGCCACCTCCTCTAGGTTTGAGGAGGAGGTGAAGCCACACTCTGCATCTGTTCAGGTCCCTCTCTTGCCTGATTTCAAGGACTTGGTGTGCCGACAGTTTCATGCTCCAGCTGGTACTCACAAGTGGTCTGCATCATGTAGAAGATATTCTAACATGCATGACAGAGAGCAAGTTGCCTGTGGGCCACTCCCCCCAGTGGATCAAGCCCTTACTCCACTGGTTTCTCCCTCCAGCTCTATTCTTGGCAAAACCACCTGCTCTAGCAAGAATTGCAGGATTATGGATGGCCTGCTTGCTAAGCTGCACAGAGCTATGGCTGTGCAGACCCGGTTGGCTAATACAGGAGCCATTCTGTCCCTTTACCTTCGTCACCTGTCCCGTCAGGTGCAGGAAGGTTCTGGGGATTCCGGTACAGCAGTGGAGCTTCAGACGGCTTCCTCATGCCTCTCCTCTGTGATGAAAGAGCAGGCAGAAGCAGCAGGCAATGCTCTGTCATCCTTCTGGGTGGTTAGACATCACCTTTGGCTGTCTCAATCCCAGCTTCAGCAGGCAGATAGAGACTGCCTTCTTAAAGTGCCGGTGGAACCCTCTGCTATGTTTGGGCCACATGCTGCTAAGTTGCTGCAGCAGGCACAGGAAAGCCGCCGCTGTGCAAAAGAGGTCTCAGTGGCTTTTAATAGATGTATCAGAGGCGCTAGGCAGAGAGGAGCATCTCTACCTCAGCCAGTGCCAACATCAAGGGACCCAACATGGGGACCAGGGGATCTCAGGCCCCAGCTGGAGGCTTTTCATAGGCGTAGAGATCGCCGACAGGGCAGAAAGGGAGGACAACCTGCCAAGGTTCAGAGGTCCTCTAAGCACCCCCCACCCTCCTGACAATTCCCTGTCCCCAGCCAACCAGCTTCCCCTGTCAGCCTGTCACAGGGCAGCTTGGCTGGCCTTAGGGGCGGACCCGTGGGTGGTTTTCACCATGACCCATGGCTACCGCATACAGTTTTTACGCAGGCCGCCGATATCGAGGACACCCACTTTCACTACAGTGAGCGACCCTCAGCATGCACTGATACTGCATGCAGAACTGTCCTCTCTTTCAGAGAAAAGAGCCATAAGAGAGGTGAAGTCCGAGGATCGCCAGGCTGGATTCTTCTCCCGTTATTTCTTGATCCCCAAGCGGGACGGGGGACTTCGTCCAATCCTGGACCTCAGGGGGCTCAACAAATATCTTCGCCCCCTGAGATGCAGGCTTCTGACAGTTCCCAGAGTGAGGCAGTCCATCACTGCGGGAGACTGGTTTGCCACTATAGACCTCAAAGATGCCTACTTTCAGATACCCATCTGGCAGGGACACTGGCGATTCCTGAGGTTCGGCTTTGCAGGCAGGGTGTACGAGTTCCGGGTGCTGCCTTTCGGCATCTCTCTGGCACCCCGGACATTCAGTCGTTGCATGGATGCAGTCCTTGCACCCATGAGACAAAGAGGGCTCAGGATCCTAAATTACCTCGACGACTGGCTAATCTGCGCAGTCTCGGAGGAACAGTGCCATCACCATGTCGCCCTGCTCTTGGAGCACATTCAGGGCTTGGGTCTGCGCCTGAACCACAAAAAAAGCAAGCTCCAGCCTTCCCAGGTGACGACCTTTCTGGGTATGGTTCTGGACTCCAGGAGGGAGACCATTGTTTTGACCCCGGAGAGACAGCGGGCTTTCGGAGCTTGCCTCAGCCAATTTCAGCTGCACTCTCAGGTCAATTGGGGGCTCTGCCTTCGCCTCATGGGCCTAATGGCAGCCATGGTGCAAGTTGTTCCCCTTGCCCTCCTGCACATGCGGCCTGTACAAAGGTGTCTGCTGAGTTTAGGCTTATGTCCCCAGAGATCCCACAAGACCAAGGTGGTGGTGTCTCGGAGGCTTCACAGAGCACTCTGCTGGTGGGGGGTCCCAGCCAACATGAGCAAGGGGAGTGCTCTAGGGCCAGTGGTCTATCTCCAGCTCGTGTTTACAGACGCATCCCAGATGGGTTGGGGTGCCGTCCACGAGGGCTGTGGCATCAATGGCATTTGGACCGGACATTGGGTGAGCCAACACATAAATGTCCTGGAGCTGAGAGCGGTTCTTCTCGCCCTGCGACAATTCCTGCCGAGACTGAGAGGTCACCATGTCATTGTCAGGACCGACAGCACAGTGACAGCCGCTTACATCAACAGGCAGGGGGGCCTGGGCTCCCCCTCCCTATGCAAGCTGGCAACCATCCTGTGGCAGTGGGCTCACCCACTCTTCCTCTCGCTCAGAGCTGTGCATGTACCGGGGCCGTTGAACTCGGCGGCAGACATCATGTCGAGAGGGGGTCCCCGAAGGATGTCGTCCTTGGTGCGCTTCAACACTCCCCCTTTGAGCCCCTTGGGGAGGTTGAATTGAAATGGCTCTCTTTGAAAACAGTATTTCTGCTTGCTGTGACTTCGGCCAGAAGGGTAAGCGAGCTCCATGCATTGTCAGTACACAGTGACTGTTGTCGGTTTTCGCCGGATGGCTCAAGCGTGGTGCTCCGCCCGAACCCGGCATTTCTGCCAAAGGTCCTGTCTGAGTTCCACCTGTCCCAGTCAGTGGAGCTGCGGTCTCTCTCCTCTCCTGGAGTAGACCAGGAGGTTGAGCAGCACCAGTCTGTTCTATGCCCTGTCAGGGCCTTGACAGAATACATGCAGCGCACTCAGGCCTTCAGGAGGACTGATCAGCTTTTTATCTGCTTCGACTCCGGGCATTTGGGCAGGCCTGTGTCGAAATCTAGGCTGTCGCACTGGGTTGTGGACACTATTCGACAGGCTTATGTACTTTCGGGTGTGTCTGTCCCATCTGGGGTCAGGGCACACTCGACTCGAGGGGTGGCTACCTCATGGGCCTTGTGGAGAGGAGCCTCTCTTGCTGATATTTGTGCAGCAGCCACGTGGTCATCCCAGTCTACCTTTTCCAGGTTCTACCGACTGAATGTAGCCGCCAGCCCCTCCTTCGGGGAGCGGGTGCTGGGTGTGAATCGTCGGTAGACAACTTCTTGACTTGTCTCCTATTCAGCTTAGCGTCTAGCAGGCTGATTGAGTGGCCGCTCCGTTCATGGGGTTGGGCCTTTGCATCTTGCGGGGCTCTTGCCTATGCTCCTTGGGTCAGTCTTGCGTCTTGCGGACTTCCCTAGCAGCCCTCCTACCTCTCAGGCTTGGCCTTAGCACCATGCGGGGCCTCGACCTGGTTGGTATGTAAATAGTGTACATTTGTAAATAGTTCGTTTGTTACAGAAGAACAAGCACTGGTGTGTGGGATTGTGGGCTGCACCGTCTCCTCACGGGGTGTCTTAAAGAGTTACCCCGTACATATGGAATATGTAACGGAGTGGAGAGATAGTCTCGAGACGATAGAGAACGTACGGTTACATTGTAACCTTGGTTCTCTGAGTGAAGAGACTATCTCTCCAGCTCTTAGGCCGCTCGGAGACACGTTTTGATCAAACTATCAGTGACTTCACGCCAGCGCAGGCACTTTATAGGCAAGCCGTGGGGCGTGACCGGACAAGCCGGTGTGTCTTAAAGTTATATCCACGGACCCTGACAAGCAGGGGGATCATATCCCGTACATATGGAATATGTAACGGAGTGGAGAGATAGTCTCTTCACTCAGAGAACCAAGGTTACAATGTAACCGTACGTTCTGCAGAGTGTTCTGCGTTGTCTTCTACAGTGTGTGTTCTGCAGTGTGTTTTACAGTGTGTGTTCTGCGGTGTGTTCTACAGTGTGTGTTCTGCAGTGTGTTCTGCAGTGTGTTCTACAGTGTGTGTTCTTCAGTGTGTTCTGCGGTGTGTTCTCCAGTGTGTTCTGCTGTGTGTGTTCTTCAGTGTGTTCTGCGGTGTGTGTTCTACAGTGTGTGTTCTTCAGTGTGTTCTGCAGTGTGTTCTGTGGTGTGTGTTCTTCAGTGTGTTCTTCAGTGTGTTCTGCAGTGTGTTCTACAGTGTGTGTTCTGCGGTGTGTTCTACAGTGTGTGTTCTGCAGTGTGTTCTGCAGTGTGTTCTACAGTGTGTGTTCTTCAGTGTGTTCTGCGGTGTGTTCTCCAGTGTGTTCTGCTGTGTGTGTTCTTCAGTGTGTTCTTCATTGTGTTCTCCAGTGTGTGTTCTGCAGTGTGTGCTGCAGTGTGTTCTGCAGTGTGTTCTGCGGTGTGTGTTCTTCAGTGTGTTCTTCAGTGTGTTCTTCATTGTGTTCTGCGGTGTGTGTTCTGCAGTGTGTTCTGCGGTGTGTGTTCTGTGGTGTGTGTTCTGCAGTGTGTTCTGCAGTGTGTTCTGTGGTGTGTGTTCTGCAGTGTGTTCTGTGGTGTGTGTTCTGCAGTGTGTTCTGCAGTGTGTTCTGCGGTTTGTG
>NC_043994.1:32972461-32984961 GCF_902150065.1 Myripristis murdjan | reverse complement strand
CTCTCTCTCTCTCTCCCCCCCCTCCCTCTCTCACTCTCTCTCTCTCTCCCTCTCTGTCTGGGCGATCGACATAGAAACACAGTATTCCCTCACATATTATTTATTTGGTCGTATTTGTCAGTTTCTTTCTTTCTGCTGTTCAGCTGCTAGTTCTTATGTTTCCAGCAGCACCTGAATGCAGCACCGTGCTCAGGAGGGGCTCAGGAGGGGCTGGGACGGGCTGGGGAGGGGCCGGGGGGGGGGGCTCGGGAGAGGCTGGGCACTGGGGAGGTCACAGGTTGTTGGTTCAAATCCACAGAGCAGCTGAAGGAAGATCTGTCCAGTCCTGCTGCAGAGGCACCGGAACGCACCACGAGACCCTGCAGTGACCGTGTGAACTTTATTATACCAGAGTCCACACACACACACACACACACACACACACACACACACACACACACACACTCAGAGTTCGCGTCCTGTCCTGTCAGGAAGGAGCGTTCCACACCCAGAGCCAAGCCCAGAATAACCTGCTGGGTAATTATAGACACACACACACACACACACACACACACACACACAGATCATTGGTCATTGTCTTGCTGTCGTGAAGACAAAGGACACACACACACACACACACACACACACACACTCTGTAGTAAAGTCTTACATAACAGAGTCATCCTGTTATTGTGAGGATTTCCACTGCAGCCTGGGTAACCTGTGTGTGTGTGTGTGTGTGTGTGTGTGTGTGTGTGTGTGTGTGTGTGTGCATTGGTGCAAATCCCGGGGGGGTCAAGTGGTCAGTGTCCCCCCCACTTTTAAGAGACGTCCCCTCCACTTTTCAAAGATATCCCTCCCATCCATGAGTTAGAGAAAAAAAAACGTGTGTGTGTGTGTGTGTGTGTGTGTGTGTGTGTGTGTGTGTGTACACTTTTGAAATAATTTCTCACATAAACACGACACTTCTGAAAGGATTCTTAAAGTAGCACCCCCCGTGTCTCCTGCTAAATGGTTTGTCCCTACAGCTCTGTAAGTGACATCAGCCCAAACCCTTTGAATGTGCAAACTGCACTTTCAGAATTATTCAATATTATGGAAAAATGTGGCAAATTCATTTGATTACAAACTGTGTTGTGGACATGATAGAAATGAAAAGCCAAACCATAAAAGACTATCACTGCACCTTTTGATGCGTTTGGTGAAAATAAAACAAATGAAAGAGAGAAGTAATCAAGTATCATTAATGTTGTCATTTTGTCAACTGGCCCCTGGCTCCATGTCATTTTCCTAAAGTGGCCCCCAGGTTCAGGTGTTTCTGTGTCCCTGCCCTGGAGCAGCGGCCACACAGGGGCAGACCGCTGACGTGTGCATTCATATTGGTCATGGTTAATATGGTGACCCCCCTCTTTGGAGAAAGTAAGGACTTGACCCCCCCAGTGGTGGAGTCGGATGTGCGCCCCTGTGTGTGTGTGTGTGTGTGTGTGTGTGTGTGTGTGTGTGTGTGTGTGTGTGTGATATAAAATGGAACTTAAAGTAAATAATTTCTGTTGCCTAGCAACCCACACTAAATGTGGGTGTGTAACTTCTGAGGCAACACTGCAGGCAACACTGACATCACGCTGATCAGTTCCTGTAAGGGCCCTCAGGCTGAGCAGAACGCAGAACGCAGAACGCAGCACGCAGCCGGTGGCGTGCTGAAAGCGCATGGCTGCTGTGGGTCGGCGTCTGAGCGGCGGCTCGTCAGGACGACGTGCTGATGTGTGGCGCTGCGTCCTGATTGGCTGCTGAGCGGTGATGCAGCTCATCTCCTCCAGCTGTGAGCAGATGTTCTAACCCTAACACATTTCCAGCAGGTGTGGAGGTGAAGATGACCTCAAAGTGGAGCCCCGTCCCTCTAGCACCTGACAGGAGCTGCAGCTCGTTTGCATATTAATGAGCTCATCATCCAATTAACGCAGACAGACCAATTAAAACTGTCCTAATTAACATATGGACTGGATTAAGAGCCAGTAACACATGTGACACTGTGACAGTCTGTGTGTGTGTGTGTGCGTGTGTGTGTTATACCAGCTGTGTTGGCCGTGTCAACGCACACACACACACACACACACACACACACACACACACACACACACACACGCACACACACTCCCTTCTCTCTCTGATTGGTCAATTAGTTATTTCAGTGTTTTAGTGAACTTTGTGGTTTGACCTCAGGTTGTAACTGTCTGGCTCCACCCCCTCTGCCCCGCCCCCTCCGCCCCGCCCCCTCTGCCCCGCCCCTCTGCTCCACCCCAGTCTGGATTCCAAACACACCCAGAACATTTCCCACAGAGTGACTCCTCTCTCTCTCCGTCTCTCCACCACTCGCTCTCTCCAGGAATGTTTCCTCTCCTGGAGCGTACAGCTGTCCACACACACACACACACAAACACACACACACACACACACACACACACTGGACAGAGTCGGGAAGGGGAGGAGAGGATGAGGAAGGCGACTCCCTGGCTCTGGACCAGGAGGTGTGTGTGTGTGTGTGTGTGTGTGTGTGTGTGGGATGACATCACAGCGCCACTAACAGGACCACAGCTCAAACTGCAGTACAACTTCAGTGTAGTGCAGTACACACTTACTGTCTGTGCGGTACTGCGTGGTTCTGTGTATTACATTGCAGTACTTTGTGGTAGTATGCAGTACTTTGTGGTAGTATGCAGCATTACATTCTGTCATACTGTACACTGTGTACTAGTGTGTGTGTAACAGTGTGGGCCTCTGTAGGACTGTGTGTGTGTGTGTGTGTGGTGTTCATTTGAGACCATGAAGTAATGAAGCTGCAGAAATTAAGATGTGGTGCTATGTGTGTGTGTGTGTGTGTGTGTGTGTGTGTGTGTGTGTGTGTGTGTTGCAGGCGGAGGGGGAAGACAGTCTGAAGAAGATGCAGCTGATGGAGTTGGCCATCCTGAACGGGACGTACCGCGACGCCAACATCAAGTCCCGTAAGGCTCTCAGCTGTGTGTGTGTGTGTGTGTGTGTGTGTGTGTGTGTGTGTGTGTGTGAGTGTGTGTGTGTGTGTGTGTTTGTGTGTGTGTGTGTGTGTGTGTGACCACATGATGTCGCACAGAGTGACATCACAGCGGTTCCTCTGGGTCATGTGATCTGGATCCTGTCTGAGGTCCTGAGGTTCTCCTGATGTTCTGTCAGAACTGAGCTGCAGTGTGAAGACATGAACCAAAACCAGGTCTAACTGGACCTGGATCATAAGTTCCAGGTGAACCGAGGCTGACCTCAGACCTGGAGGTGCTTTAAGGCCGAGACTCAGCCAGTTTACAAAGTCCTAATCCCCCTTGGAGCTACAGGTAGACCTGGCCTGAGGTTAGACCTGGACTACAATTAGACCTGATCTGAGGTTAGACCTGGACTACAGTTAGACCTGGTCTGAGGTTAGACCTGAACTACAGGTAGACCTGGACTACAGTTAGACCTGGACTGCAGTTAGACCTAGACTATAGTTAGACCTGGACTACAGTTAGACCTGGACTGCAGTTAGACCTAGACTATAGTTAGACCTGGACTACAGTTAGACCTGGACTGCAGTTAGACCTGGACTATAGTTAGACCTGGTCTGAGGTTAGACCTGAACTACAGGTAGACCTGGACTACAGTTAGACCTGGACTACAGTTAGACCTGGTCTGAGGTTAGACCTTGACTACAGTTAGACCTCGTCTGAGGTTAGACCTGACTACAGTTAGACCTGGTCTGAGGTTAGACCAAGTCTGATGTTAGACCTGGACTACAGTTAGACCTGGACTGCAGTTAGACCTGGACTATAGTTAGACCTGGACTACAGTTAGACCTGGACTGCAGTTAGACCTGGACTATAGTTAGACTTGGTCTGAGGTTAGACCTGACTACAGTTAGACCTGGTCTGAGGTTAGACCAAGTCTGATGTTAGACCTGGACTACAGTTAGACCTGGTCTGAGGTTAGACCAAGTCTGAGGTTAGACCTGGACTACAGTTAGACCAAGTCTGAGGTTAGACCTGGACTATAGTTAAACCTGAACTACAGGTAGACCTGGTCTGAGGTTAGACCTGGACTGCAGTTAGACCTGGACTACAGTTAGGCCTGGCCTAAGGTTAGACCTGGTCTACAGTTAGACCAGGACTACAGTTAGGCCTGGTCTGAGACCAGTTTGTTCCAGTCTTGTTTCACAGTGCTGACCTGCATCCTGAGTGTGGCTCCTGGCTCCTGGGATCTGGACTGGGTTTAGTCCTGGACTAAGGAGCTACAGATTTAGCATTTAGTCTCTCAGATTAATTAATCTGACTGAGCACAAAAGACCACAGCTGCAGTTCAGAGACTGGCTGTTCTAACTGAGCGACTCTCCTCATTGGTCGCTGAGTCCCTGTGGGCGGGGCCAGGGCCTGCGGCCTGCAGCTACAGAGTTTACACAGGAATCCTGGACATGCTGACTTAACGAGGTAGCATCGTTAGCCTGCAGGAGCTACTCAGCCAATTAACAGGCAAAAAACACCCTAATGTGTGAGTGTGTGTGTGTGTCTGTGTGTGTGTGTCTGTGTGTGTGTGTCTGTGTGTGTGTGTCTGTGTGTGTGTGTGTGTGAGACAGACTGTATGCTAACTGCTAACTGCTAGCTGCTCTAACGGAAGCCTGATACTAACTGTTTCTCCTCCTTCACCTCCTCCCCTCCTCTCCCTGTCTCCTTGTTTCCTCCCCTCTTCTCCCTGTCTCCTCTCCTTGTCTCCTTGTCTCCTTCTCTCTCTCTCTCTCTTTTCTCACTCCAGCCGCCCTTGCCTTCTCTCTTGCAGCTTCTTCTCAGACTCCTCGCCTTATACCTGGCCCCGCCCCCGTCCTGGCCCCGCCCACCGCCTTGCGCACTCCCGCCCCCGCTGGCCCCGCCCTCATGCCACTGATTCGTCAGATCCAGACGGTGCTGCCGAACGGGGCGCCCCACCCGGGCGCGGCTGCGCTCGTCCCCCCGGGCGCCGAGTCCGGCCTGATCTACGCAACGCCATACGAATACCCGTACGCTCTGGCGGCGCCGGCCTCCATCTTGGAATACCCCCTGGACTCCAGTGGGGTGCTAGGTAAGCCCGCCCCGCCCTGCCCCTGCGACTGCCCCCCCACGCCCCACCAGCACCCCCATCACCACCCCCATGGCCAGTGGAGCCCCGCCCCCACGCTGCTCCTCAGACACGCCTCCTAAACAGAAAGAAAGCCCCCCCAACCAACCCCAACCCCTCCCCCCTCCAGCCCGCTGCATGCCACACCTCCTCAGAGTTAACCCCGCCCACCTCCTCCTTTGCCAGGTGCCACACCCACCCAGAGGACGCCCGACAGAGAGAGAGAGAGAGAGAGAGAGAGAGATTGGCTTTTCTTGTTTCTGTAAATACCAAATAATTTGGCGGCGTCTGAAAATGCCACACTACCCCCCCCCCCCCAACCCCCCCCTCCTCCACCCCCACCCCCATCACCTGCCCACTACCCCCCCCCCCCGCCTCTGCCCGACCTCGTTAAGACGCTGACAGGATGGCATCATGGGAAATGCCTCCTCCACAAAGACTGAAGCTTGAGTTTGTAAAAAAAACTGAACTGCCAACACAACAGGGGGGCGTGGCCTATTGTCAGACGCCTCCTTTGATTGGTTCTCACTCTAAGCGGGTGAGGCAACCTGATTGGCTGCCGTGTTAGCGGACATGGACTTTGTGAACAGGAGGAAGACGGGCCGAGCGAGGACGTGTTCACCCTCTCTCTCTCTCTCTGTCTGAACTTTTCCAAGGCCTGCCAACACACACACACACACACACACACACACACACACACACACACACACATATTTTCTCCATAGCGGCCTTCTTTTGAGTCTTAAGACGCCATGAAACGCTGAGCCGAGCAGCCAGACAGTCAGACAGACAGACAGACAGACAGACAGCTGTCTTACTACTGAGGTTTACACTGGCCATCACACACACACACACACACACACAGTCTTGTTGCAGTGTGCATGGCGCCCCCTGCAGGCGGAGCCACATGACAGCAACATGGCGGCACGTTTACATGTTCAGCCTCTCAGTACAGAAACAGGAAGTGGCGGGCTGCCAGCGGAGAGCGCCCTCTCTCTGCGGGGGTTGATTTATCACACAGGTGAGACGCAGCACAGGTGTGCGTGTTCAGGTGCAGATGTTGGTCTCGCTGAGCTCGGAGCTCGGCTGCGTGGACAGAATGTGCAGCGCGTCCTGACTCCACACGGCGGGGCTGCTCACAACAATTTAAACACAAAAATAACAAACCTGGAAAGGTGTTTCCTCGTATGAAGGTGATTTGAGGAGCTCAGAGGTCATGTGACCTGCTGCCGCTCCTAACGCTAAACATGTGGAAAAAAACAAGAACAGGAAACAGACGTGTTTCCAGACAGATGCCCAGTCACATGACCCGTCCTGGAAAATCAGCTGCTACACTGAGAAACAGTTGTGTGCAAAACTCGATAAATCAACCCCTTAAAATGTATTTCCTACTGTGAGATACTTTGCATTAAATTAAATTATTTGCATTAAAAAGAAAACAGCAAATAGTTATCAGTTAAGAATACAGCGTCGTGTTGGCAGACATGTGACACATCGGCTGCTAACTGAGGTGCTCTCCACCAGGGGGCGCTGCATTCGACTCTCCGTCTAAATTGTTTCCCAACAGACCAGAAAGCCGGTTGTGATGGAGGCGTTTCAGGTACCGAGCTGTCTGTCTGTCTGACTGTCTGTCTGACTGTCTGTCTGACCGCCGCGCTCGGCTGGGAAACAGCTGCCATGTCGTCTGTGTGGCTTTGCTCTCTTGGCTCCGCCCAGTCGAGTGCGGCTGTGATTTCAGCGGCGAAGACGTTTGTACTACTGTCACGTGCCGACCAAGCCTCAGCGCTCCGGCCTGCGACGGAGCAGCTCCTGTCAGTATTATATTTAAGAAGATAACTGGAACGATGCACTTGCTCCCGCTCGCCCTGATGTCATGTGACTAGCAGCTTCCTCACTCAGTGGCTGTAGATGCATAATAAAACCTGTGAACCTGTAACAAGGACTCAACACGTAACGGAAGGCGGCTCCGTGCCCATCTTATGCTACTAAGTCACAGATTTCACCTTGTTACGAAAAATGAGTATAATTTTGTGCCTTAACATGTATTTTCTAATGATTTTTGCGTAACTAGTTGTTGTATAGAGGTGTTTGTTTGTTTGTGTACATGTTCCTGTATCAGCCTGTTGTGTGATGATGCGGACGGGACGTCCCGTATCCTGATGTCTTCCATAACACTGTGGTGATGTTTGCGACCTGGTGCAGGTGCGGTGGCCGCTAAAGTGCGAAGGCATGACATGCGAGTCCATCCTTACCAAAGGGTCGTGACCGCAGACCGAGGTTAGTTTGGCCACCTGTGCTGTGTGTCTCCACGGCCGACCTTCCCAACGCCACCACACCCCGGTCCACCCGTCCGGCAGTGATGACGCCGTTTTCCGTCTCAAAGTCTCTCGCCTCCAAATCCAGATGAATCAGGCTTGAGCTGAACCTGCCAGAGGGGGTGTGGTCATTTTGGCATTTTTTGATGATGAACCGTTGTTTAAAACAGTTTCATATGACAAAATGTCCAAAAACCACACAGCTGGGACATTTAGATAACAGAAAGAAGTCTATCAAGCCTTTTTCGAGACTTTTATTCATTATTAATGAGCTGCTGGCTGCTGATTGGCTGGTGGTGTTGGTGGCCCTGCCCTCCTCCCTGCTGCCGCACATAGCCAGGCTGATGTCCATTTAAAACTCCTGATGAAGCCCTATTATGACAATTGGGAAAAAAAACTGGGGCGGATTCTGATTGGCTTGTTTTTCTGGTGACATTCATGCTAAAACTAGGAAAACCCTGATTTCTCAAATGTTTTCCGGACAGATCTGTGCTGAAGGCCCGTCAGGACTGTGGTCCAGTAAAAACGCTCTTATTTCTTTGTAAACCAACATGGAGCTTCCTGTCAGCTGGACACCAAACGAAGCTGCAGGGTTGGTTCCATTTTGAGAACGTTCCTGTCAGCCGGTCCCTCGTCTGGGTTCTGGTTCCTTAAACAGCCAAACGAAGCCGAGACAGAGACGGAAGACAGAAGAACCGAGTTTGAATTCAAAATGCTGTAAGTCAGCTGAAGGCGAGAAAACGGCGCGAGCGGACGGAGGGAAGGATGGCCTGCAGGATGGGCTTTGGGAAAGCCGGCCAGCATGACTGATGTCTGCTGTTCGATGTTACCCCCCGTGTGTGTGTGTGTGTGTGTGTGTGTGTGTGTGTGTGTGTGTGTGTGTATGTTCGGGATGTGGTCCGACATCCTCTGCCTGCAAACTGCCGACTTTCCGTCAGAACTCCACCTCCTTGGACGGAAGCAGTTTTGGTTCCTCCCAGAGTTTGTTTGTAGGTTCCTTCATGTTCCTGATGATCACAACAGAATAATGAGGCTCCAAACACACAAACATTCAGCCACGTTCCAACAGAGATCCTGCTACGTTCTGCTCCGTTATTTCGAGGACTTTATGCATCCGCCATGATGTTGATGACAAATAACGGGCCGATCCTTAAAACAGAAAGGAAATCTTGTGTTAGCTTCCCTGCTCTGATCAGCAAGAAGGTCTTTGTTATTGCCACTTTAAGTCTTAAAATATTCAAGTTCTCAGCTCCCTACATCAGCTAATGCTTTGTTCAAAAGTATTTATCTGTATGCAGAAACCAAGTGCAGGAAAGTCAGACCTTTTATTTTTTACCATCTCAGATTTTTTTTTTTTTTTTTTTACACTGAACTGGCTTCCCTTTTGTTGGTGTTTCTGCACCAAAAGGCTCGATCCCTTGTTTTAAAAACACCAGTTTTGTAATTGGACTGTAGACTGGATGTATGGAACATGATTTACTGACAGATGAAGTTTCTATCTGGGCGATAAAAACTTTCCAAACAGAAGGTCCACAGGATCAAGTCGTCTGAGATGAAACGTTCAGAGTTTGATGCGATTATCGAGGAATCTGACGTTCCTGCTGCTGCTCAGCCTCAACAACCTTCATCACATTTATCACAACGTGGAGGAGCTCCACTTCCTCTTCCATAATATAGTCTGAATGTTTAGCACAAACAAACAAAACAACAAAACAAAACAACATGGCAAGATCCGGAGAGTGAAATGAACGGTTTCCGTTCCACATCACTGCTTCAGTATCAGAAAATACACAGATTTCCCAAAATGCATTGCGTGTTGCTGAGGAGCAGCAGAAATGTTATTTTCCCGCCTGACTCTCGAGGTGAGAGACGTTCTTGAACAGGGTTCCCACGCAGCCTGGAGAACCTGGAAAACACCTGCAAGGTTAGGGCCCAGTTTTCCAGCCACGGGAAAAACCTGGAAAATTCCAAAACTGACAAAAATGTCCTGGAAAAAGGAGCGAGATCCTGGAAAAGTTATGACGTCATGTTTTTAAGTGTTCTACTTGCTCACGTTCCACATGTTTAGCACTTTGATCAAGATGGTGTTTCCATGGAAACAACACGACGCTTGCGTGCCGTTGGCATGTCGCTAACGTGTTGCTTACGTGTCAGCGACACGTTCAGAGGTCACTGAATACGACCTTGAAGAGTCCTGGAACGTGGGAACCCTGCAGGGACACATGAAACAAGCGCACGCTGTTAGGAGAGTTTGTTACTAAAAGGTCAAACTTTAATCCGTATTGAACAACAGACTAAGTAACGGTTAGGTAACACTCACAGAATTAATGAAACAAAAATCTGATCAAATTGCACAAAGTTCCTGGGCGGAGCCTGTCGCCGCGGCAGCGCCGGACCGCCGCTCGCTTCCTTTAACAGATCTGACCCGTCTAAACCCGCGTCAGCAGCACTGAGCACGCCGTAACAGCTGACCCGACTGGACCGGGCGGGGGCGGGGCACGGCGCCGGGCGGGGCGGGCTGCGTTCAGGGTCGACCGGTAAACCTGTGTGTTCGCCAGCGTGCAGCTCTGATGGAGGCAGAGGAGAGGACAGGTGAGGCAGGACAGGTGAGGCTCCTCATCAGCTCAGAGTGACACTCCAGACCCCTGAGGGCCCCCAGGGCAGGGCTTTTATCCTGAAAATATTTTACTGAAACTGAAAAACATTTTTCACAAATAATATTTTTAAAATTTTGCTGTTTTGGCCGATGCCGACGCATTTGTGTTGCAAAGAGCAGATTTTCATCTTAAAATATATTTTTTTAAAACGGACACTTTTCTTTGACTTTCGTGTCATTAAAAATCTTTTTTAATTTAGTATTTATTTTTTTAAACAAGACTCTACACTGTACACCACAAATGTTTCATCTTTACCAAAGTAGCATCTTTTAACAATATTAGTGAAAGGAAACAAAGGGAAGACGTAAATGAAACATCAAAATAAAAGCCTGCCCTGGCTCCTGGGTCTCAGCTGGTTGGGTGTTCTCTGTTTGTGTTGCTTCAGAGAAGAACCTTCAAAAAGCAAAGACAAACCTCTCAGCTCCTTTTGGGTTTTTTTTTTTTTTTCAGTCTGGTGAAGGAGCCACACCTTCCTCGTGTCTTTCTGTCTGTTGGATTAAGACGACGGCACAAATCTTATTTTGCACTGAGCTCAAAGAAAGGAAATAAAAAGCAGCATAGTTGCTCTCCTCTGCAGCCGGCGGGGCGACGCCTGGAAAACAAACCTCATGACGATGATCTGAAACGAATAAATGTGTTTATTCTGAAGCTGCGACCGAGGACATGCATTTTACACAAAAATGATTCCACTTGACATGTTTTTTATGTTTTACTGTAAGCTTCTTTTTTATTTTTTAGCTGTTGCAAAGAAAATAGTATTTACATGGAGCTTCTTGAAATATATATATACAAATATATATATATATATATAAATACATATATTACAAAAATCTATAAAGCAGGAATGTATATGAAATGTCAGATTTTACTTGTATTTTGCAAAGAAATAGCCAGAAGACTGTAGAGGCTGTTTGTAGGAGAAGACGTATTCGCATCATAGCAGCTTTATAGTGCCACTTTAGAAATTTTCCTCTATTTTTGAATATATTTTAGGGCTTTATACAGAAAACAGGACCTTTCCAGTGTTTATATGCAAGTGCATTTTCTATGATGATGATGATGATGATGATGATGATGATGATGTCCTGTGAACTGTCCGTAGAGTTTTGAGTTGAGCGCTTTAGCTGCTTCGACCTGCCGTGGGTAGTCGCTCTTTAGCTCAAAAAATAATAAAAAAATGTCTTGTTGCTTTGTACCATGACAGCAAAGATTTCCATGTTTGTTGTACATAGAAATGATTCATTGAAAAGGCAATAAAACTTCTATTGATAAAAACAACAACAACAACAACAACAAAACTGTTTTGGCCCTAAATATTTATGATGATGCTGCTTGTCCTCTTTTCTGATTCGTCGCCTTTAAGATTCAGCTCCGTCTCACTCGCCGCTTTCATTTGAACTTTTTTCCTCCCTGCCGCTCACCTGTCGCTCTGCCACTCACCTGTCGCTCACCTGTCGCTCTGCCGCTCACCTGCTGCTCTGCCGCTCACCTGTCGCTCTGCCACACACCTGTCGCTCTGTCACTCACCTGTCACTCTGCCACACACCTGTCGCTCTGCCGCTCACCTGCTGCTCTGCCGCTCACCTGCCGCTCACCTGTCGCTCTGCCACACACCTGTCGCTCTGTCACTCACCTGTCACTCTGCCACACACCTGTCGCTCTGTCACTCACGTGCCGCTCACCTGTCACTCTGCCGCTCATCTGCCGCTCATCTGCCGCTCACCTGCCGCTCACCTGTCCACCTGTCTACCTGTCCATCAGCCTGTGTGCTGTTTGCTTTGACCCTCTGAGACTCAGAAGTGAAGCTGCTCAGTTTTGATCTGCAGATTCTCATGTAGATAAATATTCCCGAGCTCACGGCGTGTGAATGTCAAACCTGAGACAAGCAAAGCTGGAAACACGAGCTCACCTCTTCGCTGGAAAAAATTCTAAAACTTTTCATCGTGCTTTGACTTTTCCTCTTCGTGTCATTTCATTTTTATTTTTTGTTTGTTTTCTTTTTTTTAATTTCATGGGTAGCCTACACTTTACAGCAAAAGGTTTTTATAGATGTAGATATTTATAGATATATGTGTGAAAAGAAATAAGGGGGTTTTTGTTCAGAGGGTCAAACAAACTAATGAAGCAGCACGAGCCACCAGGTGGCGCCCTGGGCTGCAGTCGCTCCACCAGAGGACGCCAACACAGTAAAACTCCCAGCATGCAGTTCGTCAGTGTGAACTCTCCTGGAGGGGCGGAGCTTCGTTCTGCCAAAAGATTCTCCCTTACTTGGTGGAGGCCAAAATATGACCAAAATATTAGTAAAAAACAAACAAACAAACAAACAAACAAAAACAACAAAAAAACTTACAAAAACAGAAAACTAGTTTTATGAGCACATGCAAACTAAAACTGCAAGAACATT
>NC_043994.1:32969717-32972361 GCF_902150065.1 Myripristis murdjan | reverse complement strand
AGGTGGGTCAGGTAATCCAGGTGGGTCAGGTGGTCCAGGTGGGTCAGGTAATCCAGGTAGTCCAGGTGGGTCAGGTGGTCCAGTTAGGTCAGGTGGTCCAGGTGGGTCAGTCAGGTGGTCCAGGTGGGTCAGTCGGTCCAGGTGGGTCAGGTGGTCCAGGTGGGTCAGTCGGTCCAGGTGGGTCAGGTGGTCCAGTTAGGTCAGGTGGTCCAGGTGGGTCAGGTGATCCAAGTGGATCAGGTGGTCCAGGTGGGTCAGGTGATCCAAGTGGATCAGGTTGTCCAGGTGGGTCAGGTGGGTCAGTCGGTCCAGGTGGTCCAGGTGGGTCAGGTGGATCAGGTGGTCCAGGTGGGTCAGGTGGTCCCGGTGGGTCAGTCGGTCCAGGTGGGTCAGGTGGTCCAGTTAGGTCAGGTGGTCCAGCTGGTCCAGGTGGGTCAGGTGGTCCAGGTAGTCCAGGTGGGTCAGGTAGGTCAGGTGGTCCAGTTAGGTCAGGTGGTCCAGGTGGGTCAGTCAGGTGGGTCAGGTGGTCCAAGTGGATCAGGTGGTCCAGGTGGGTCAGGTGGTCCAGGTGGGTCAGGTGGATCAGGTGGTCCAGGTAGTCCAGGTGGGTCAGGTGGTCCAGGTAGGTCAGGTGGTCCAGGTATTCCAGGTGGGTCAGGTAGTCCAGGTGGGTCAGGTGGGTCAGGTGGTCCAGGTAGGTCAGGTGGGTCAGGTGGTCCAGGTAGGTCAGGTGGGTCAGGTGGTCCAGGTAGGTCAGGTGGTCCAGGTAGGTCAGGTGGGTCAGGTGGTCCAAACAAACAGCTGTGGCTGAACTGTCTGTTGTTCTGCTGCTTTTGTTTTTATGGAAAGGCTGTATGAAATCATTTTGTTTGACTTATTTTGCTTTTATTTGATGTCTGTTTGCATTTTACTTAACTTTATTTTACTTAATTTAATTAAATTCATTTCAGTTCATTTTACTTGATTTGATTTTGTTCGGGGAGTTTTCTCTGAAGCTCCAATTTGTCCTGAAGGTCACAGCCTGCAGCTCGACAGGAAGCTGAGCTGATGATCAATACAGGCACTGATACTCACACACACACACACACACACACACACACTGACTAATGATGGAACTGTAGGGTTAGGGTTAGGGTTAGTTAGGGTTAGTTAGGGTTAGGGTTAGTTGTCTGTTTGATCAGCCTCCACCAGCAGCTGGGCTCTGTCCAGGTTTCACAGGTTCACCCGGGACGACCAGCACCACATAAATGATTTTATAATAAATATGTATAAAAAAACGAGCTGTCATGCTGTTTCCTGCTGGGTTCGGGTTAGTTTGCGTTCGTTAGGGTTAGTCAAGGTTGGGGTTCGTTAGGGTTAGTCAGGGTGAGGGTTCGTTAGGGTTAGTCAGGGTTAGGGTTCGTTAGGGTTAGTCAGGGTGAGGGTTCGTTAGGGTTAGTCAGGGTTGGAGTTCATTAGGGTTGGGGTTAGTCAGGGTTAGATAGATATATAGATAGATTCATCCCGAAAAAAGTTCGCAGTTTTTCAGCAGTATACACAGATTACAGATTAAATAAATAAAAAATAAAGAATAAGATCTAAGTACAACAGAATAAGATCTAATTAGTTAGGTTAGTTAGGGTTAGTCAGGGTTAGGGTTCGTTAGGGTTAGTCAGGGTTGGGGTTAGTCAGGGTTAGATAGATATATAGATAGATACTTTATTCATCCCGAAGAAAATTCGCAGTTTTTCAGCAGTATACACAGATTACAGATTAAATAAATAAAAAATAAAGAATAAGATCTAATTAGTTAGGTTAGGGTTAGGGTTCGTTAGGGTTCGTCAGGGTTAGGGTTCTTTAGGGTTCGTTAGGGTTCGTCAGGGTTAGGGTTAGTCAGGGTTACTTAGGGTTAGTCAGGGTTGGGGTTCATTAGGGTTAGTCAGGGTTAGTTAGAGTTAGTCAGGGTTAGTTAGGGTTAGTCAGGGTTGGGGTTCGTTAGGGTTAGTCAGGGTTAGTTAGAGTTAGTCAGGGTTAGTTAGGGTTAGTCAGGGTTGGGGTTCGTTAGGGTTAGTCTGGATTAGTTAGGGTTAGTCAGGGTTGGGGTTAGTCAGGGTTAGTCAGGGTTAGTTAGGGTTAGTCAGCGTTGGGGTTAGTCAGGATTAGTCAGGGTTAGTTAGGGTTAGTCAGTGTTGGGGTTAGTCAGGGTTAGTCAGGGTTGGGGTTCGGGCTGTCAGGCTGTTTCCTGCTGTGTGGAGCTCGAGGACACGTTCTCCTGTTCCTCAGTGTTTTTGCTGCAGTTTGTTCTTGAATGTGCTCCAGAGAACACCTTCAGCCTGAGAACGTGATGAGCTCTCTTTGCATTTCTGAGGAAGAGAAGAAGAACGTGCCTCACTTTGTCTTCAGCCCTGAACTCAGAGCTCTGAACTACATTACCCAGAGATCCCTGCTGCTGAACACTCCTGACCCTGCTGGACAGACTGGGACAGGAAGCTGGCCCCAACTCACACACACACACACACACACACACACACACACACACACACACAATCACACACACAGTCATACACACTCACTCACACGCACACACACACACACACACACACACACACACACTCACACACAGATACACACACTCTCTCACACACACACACTCACATACACACAG
>NC_043994.1:32927217-32964717 GCF_902150065.1 Myripristis murdjan | reverse complement strand
CACTGCCTCACAGCAGGACAGCGGCCTGTTCTGCAGATCTGTGTCTGGTTCTGTAGAGAACCTGCAGAACCATGTGCTGCAGAGCCCAGACAAACAGCTGATTCAGTTCAGCCTTTTGATCTGACAGCGTCCGATCAGACGTTCTGTCAAGAACCGCAGCAGAGACCCAGGAAGCAGACGGGGGAACAGGAGGCCACAGAGGAACGTCAGGACCGAGCAGAACCGTCGTGCCCTCTGTGAGCTGTGAGACAGGTGTTCTACCTGCCTGGTCGTCATGCCAACAGCAAACACCGCCAGCATCAGCAGGGATCCGCCAATCAGCTGCTATCAGGGCCAATAATCAGAACTGATCAATAATTAGTGTGGTAACTTTGATTGACATGACAGTCGACATGGAAACCCATCAGGCCCCGCCTCTCTGTCTGACAGACAGCGGGACAGAGGCGAGTGGGCGGAGCCTCGTCTCTGATCATGTGGTTCCAGTTCCAGTGGATTTGTCTTTAGTTTAGTTTCAATTTAAATAAAGTTTCACTGCATTTAAATGTCAACACCAGCAACATCCATTTTTCAAATTTACTGAAAATTAGAATTTACCAAGACAATTTACTTTAAAACTTTTACACTAAGTGTTGCCAAGTTTTGATTTAATATAATAAAATATATTTTAAAAAAAATTTCCCCAGTTTTCTTTTTTTTTTTTTTTTTTAAATTTGTTGCAATTTTCTTGAATGTTTTACAAATAATTTAAACATTTCTGATCCTGATCACTAATGATCAATATCAGTCTGACAAATCAATACTAGTGGGTCCCGAGTGTTCAGTGATCTGATAAGCCGAGTGTTTGGCGGCGTGTGTGTGCGTGTGTGTGCGTGTGTGGTGTGTGTGGTGTGTGGTGTGTGTGTGTGTGTGTGTGTGAGAGACACAACATGCAGGAGCCGTTTCTTTGAAAGGTTTATTACAAAACACGAGACAGAACATGTCAACTGGATTTATTCTATTGGCAAACACGATACATGACACACACACCTCTAGTCTGCGGGGTGGAGGCTCGCGGAACCACGGAACCAACAACAGAACAGGAAGGAGAAAAGAGCCAACACAAGGGAGTCTGGATGCAGGGCGCAGAACTCAAACCGGGTGGAACTCGAAACCGAAGCAGAACCAAAGAGCCTGGAGGAGGAACGGGGAACGCACCAGCGCCTCGTCGTGCTTTTACTGTTTTCATCTTTTATTTTCTTCTGGTTAGAAACGAGTGGAAGTCGAGTGCAGCCGCTTTCACACATAAATAACAATTAAATTAAAGTTCAGTCCAATTCAGACAGGAAATGTATTCACAGAGTGTCCGACGCCCCGGAGAACCGCCGAGCTCAGCTGATCTCAGCTGGCGGCGACACGGGGAGCGGCGTCCGGGGTGGGGGGGGGGGGGCGGGGGGGAGGGGGGTGATGAAGATGACAGTGGTGACGATGGTGTTGGTACAGCGAGAGCAGCTAGGAGGCGCTCTCTCTGCCTCTTATTTTCTACTTGTGAATCACATTCAGTTCCATTTATTATATATTACAACTTTGCTCCAAATTCATAAATAAGTCGTGCAGCTTCCCCTCACCGAGCTCCACGCACAGCACCACGCCGTGCACACACACACACACACGCACGCACACACACACACACACACACACAGCGTGTACACACACACACACACACACACACACACACACACACACACACACACACACACAGCGTACACACACACAGCTGGTGGGCTGAGTAAATATTGGTCATGCATACATTAAGGTGGAGGAGGGTTGGAGCTGCTTTGCGCTGCGGCGCCGCGCCCGGACAAACGTGACGTGAAGCCGCCCGGCGGAACGTTTAAAATCAACAAGGTGGGATATCAAAGCTCGGACGCAGCCAACCAATCAGAACGCTGCGCCAAGAGGAACGAGCCAAACACGGCGGTCTCAAGAAAACAGGAAGGAAGGGAAGAAAAAAAACGAACCAAAAAAACAAAACATGGAAGCTACTCAAACTACAAAGTAAAAGGTTGCCGCGGAAACTTTTCACCGCCGACGGTTTTCTGATGTTTGCTCCTGTCTGATGATGATGATGATGATGATGATGATGATGATGTCACGCCGCCTGACTGATTACAGATTTATCAGAGACTTCAGTCTGACCGCCGCCGCTGAGGCTTTTCATCCCGAGGAGGAGAAACCAAACCGTTGGTCATTTTTGGGAGAGAAATCGGTGAAAGTTACCACGGTAACGCGGCGAGGCGGCGGCGGTCTGACAGACGAACGCGCCGGGGCAACTGGGATCCAACAGGAAACCAGTGAAACCAGCAGCCCAGCGGCAGTGAGCAGGTTTCCTGATTCCTGCAGAGGGAATGTCACCAAACTAACAAACCCAAAGTGTCTCCATGGTAACAGTGCAATCTAACAACCAATGAAAAGGGAGGGGAGGGGGAGGGGGGTTACACTCAAATCTAGTCCCCGTCCTTACGAGCAATTAGCTAACGGGTCGTGTGCGACCAGAGGCATGACCATATATGGGAATCCTTCCACTAAATGACCATATATGGACGTCCTGCTGCTATCTACACCAGAGAAATAACCAGTTCCACAAACCGCCCAGAACCGCCCAAACGAGTCCAGGACCGGTCCGGGTCCGGGTCCAGGACTGGGTCCGGGACGGGGCGAGGTCTGGAGCGGCGTGCGTCACTCAGAGTCTGACTCGAGCGGCGCCGTCTCGTCCACGGCGCTCCGCTTCCTGCGCTTGGCGTTGCGCTCGCGGTGGCGCTGGTCGTCCAGGTGGGCCTTCTTGTGGCGGGAGAAGCTGGACGAGTGCATGAAGGTCTTGTTGCAGGCCGAGCAGGTGTAGGTCTTGGGCGGCGCCGCGGCGTGACTCTTCTGGTGCTGCTGCAGGTCGGCTCGCCGCTGGAAGGCCTTGCCGCACGCGTAGCAGCTCAGCTTGCCCCGCCCCCCGTCCGCCTTGTGGGTCTGCTGGTGCCGCGCCAGGCTGGAGGCGTGGCTGAACCTCTTCCCGCACTGCCCGCAGCCGTGAGCTCCGCCTCCGCCTCCCCCTCCCGCCGCCTCCTCCTCCTCGGCGGGGCCTCGCTTGGCGGAGCCCCTCCCCCCCCGGCGGCGGCGGTTCTTCTTGCAGAGCGTGTAGAAGTTGGGCTTGTCGCGGGAGCAGAGCTTGAGGCGGATCTTGAGGTCGGACGAGGTCTCGCCCAGGTTCTCCTTGCCGGGCGTGTAGTTGTCCAGCAGCTCCTTGACGTGCGTCACCTGGTGTTTGGACAGCTGCGTGGACGTCCTGAAGGTCATGTCGCACTGCGGGCAGGCGTAGAACTTCTCGCCGCCCTGGCCCTGGATGACGGCCGGGGGCGGGGCCGGCTGCTTGGCTCCGCCCTGCTGCCGCTGCCTCTTGTTCTTCTTGTTCTTGCCGGGGGACTTGAGCGAGCGGCGCAGGGCGGCCATGTTGGTGCCGAGGGCGAGCTCCTTGGGGAGGCCCTTGCCCTTCTTGTGGATGAGGCGGTGGCGGGACAGGCTGGAGCTGTGGTTGAACTCTTTGCCGCAGATGTTGCAGGGGTGGATCCTCCGCTTGCCGTGCAGCCGCAGGTGACTTCCCAGCATCCTGAGGGAAACAGGAAACGTTACAAACAGGAAGTGACACGCCGCCGCCGCCAACAGGAACAAACACCACATTATTCACTATACAAGCAAGCACTCAAAATCTTGGATAAAAAACCATGATCCTTCCATCACTGCACAATCCTCAATAAATACGGGCTACTTAGCTTGAACAATCTTGTCTTTTTCAAAAATTGTTGCCTCATGTATAAAATCCGGCGCAACCTAGCTCCGCCTCCACTTTGCAGCCTTATTCAGTTTAGATCACCTGCAACAAGCAGCACCAGAGGGGCGGCCAGAGTGGACTGTGAAATAGCACTCAGGAAAACCTCATTTGGACAATCGGTTTTCTCTTGTAGGGCAGGCAAAGACTGGAACACGATACCGCAAAGCAGAAGGGAGTCCCTCACATACAGCTCTTTTAAAGTCAAATTTAAAAAATGGCTGACCGAAAACCAAGCTTGTCAACACTAACCTCTGAACCTGAGCCCTCTGTAGCACATGGCCTAATCTGAATTTACTTGCAGCGTTGCTGTTGTTGTTGTTGTTGTTCTTGTTATTGATAATACGATTGTGAATATTGCTACTGTAATCTGTTGCTTTTAGGTATAGCCATAATCCTTCTGGCAGGGGGACTACCAATGGAAATTAGCCTTTTGGCTATAATTGGGTGCATTTACATTTTACTGTCTTTTAAAATGTTTATTAATGTACACTGTCCCTCTCTAACAAATAAAGGTTAAAGAAAGAAAGACAAGAGTTTTAAAGACTTTCTTCATGGCTTCTTATTGTTACTGCTGTCACCCTAACCCCTAACCCTGTCACCCTAACCCCTAACCCTAACCCCTAACCCTGTCACCCTAACCCCTAACCCTAACCCCTAACCCTGTCACCCTAACCCCTAACCCCTAACCCCTAACCCTGTCACCCTAACCCCTAACCCTGTCACCCTAACCCCTAACACCTAACCCTGCAGGTGTGCACCAAGGCTGCTGGAGACATGAACACATGAAGCGGGTTCACCCTCAGGTTTAGGTTTTCTTCTTCTTCTGTTGTTTAAATTGTTCATATTTCTATTTTTTTCTATATTCCTTGTTTATAGTGTTATTTTGCTTTTTGCTATTTATTATCTGTTTATAATGTAAATTATGCTTCATATTGTTGCTCTGCACTGAGCGGCTGGAAATGTCCCCACCGTGGACTAACACAGGAAGACCTTATCTTATGAAGACATGAGGACATGAGGACATGAGGACATGAAGACATGAGGACATGAAGACATGAAGACATGAGGACATGAAGACATGAAGACATGAGGACATGAAGACATGAAGACATGAGGACATGAATCTGAGCTGAATGACGAGGAGAAGAAACCTCCAACAAGTCAGCAGGTTCACCTCAACCTGTGTGTGTGTGTGTGTGTGTGTGTGTGTGTGTGGTCATGGTGTGTGTGTGTGTGTGTGGTTGTAGTGTGTGTGTGTGTGCCTGTGTATGTGTGTGTGGTCATGGTGTGTGTGTGTGTGTGTGGTTGTAGTGTGTGTGTGTGTGCCTGTGTATGTGTGTGTGGTTGTGGTGTGTGTGTGGTTGTGTGTGTGTGTGTGTGTGTGTGTGTGTGTGTGTGTGGTTGTAGTGTGTGTGTGTGTGTGTGCCTGTGTATGTGTGTGTGGTTGTAGTGTGTGTGTGTGTGTGTGTGTGTGTACCTGCTGCCTTTGAAGGCCATGCCACAGTGTGGGCAGGTGTAGCGTGCCTCCTTCCCAGCGGGCTCCAGGCTGCGTTTGGCGGGTGGCGGTGCGGCGGCGCTCTTGGAGGCGTGGCTCTGCTGGTGGCGGTACAGGCTGGAGGCGTGGCTGTAGCATTTCCCGCAGTAGCTGCAGCGGTACTGCCGCTCGTCCGGGTCAAACTCCGCCTCCGACTCCGCCTCCCCGTCGGCGTCCAGCCGGCTGCCGCCCGCCTCCTCCGGCGCCTCGTCCTCCTCGTTGTCGTCGTCCTCTTCCTCGTCAGAGTCCGTCTTTATTTCTACGCTCTGCTCCGTCACCTCGCAGGGGTACACCTCCTCGTACGGGGCGAAGAACGCCTCGTCCGTCTCGATCTTCAGCTGCTCCGCCGTCAGGTCCGAGGCGTCGTCCGAGTCCTTCTTCACGCAGGAGATGGTGAACTTGGAGCCGACCTCGGCCCACTTCACCACGTACTCGATGGGCTGCGTGTCCAGCTCCACCGTGATGAAGTCGGCGCCCAGGGCGTCCGGCTCCGACGACGCCAGCTCCGTCTCCGAGTCTTCCATCCTGTCCCAACCCGAGGCCGCCGAGGGAAACGTCCTGAGGAAGACGCCGCTGCAGAGGCTGAACCACCTGAGGAGAGACAGAGGTCACGTTACATCACGCGGACTTCCTGTATGACATCACTCTGATGCCTCACAGCAAAAACCAATCAACTGTGACTCCACCCACTCAGACAGAGAGCCTCAGGTCACATGACAGCAGGAGGTTTAAACTCCAGTGACTGTGATCTTTGATTTGAGACGTTACAGTTTCCATCAGATACAGCAGAGAGCAGCGAAACACAACAACACGTCACTGCCAGCACTGCTGACAACCATTATAACCATTAATATTCACCATTATAACCATTATAACATTAATAATGACCATTATAACCATTATAACCATTAATAATCACCATTATAACCATTATATTCATTAATATTTACCATTATAACCATTATAACCATTAATATTCACCATTATAACCATTATAACATTAATAATGACCATTATAACCATTATAACCATTAATATTCACCATTATAACCATTATAACCATTAATAATCACCATTATAACCATTATAACCATTAATAATCACCATTATAACCATTAATATTTACCATTATAACCATTATAACCATTAATAATCACCATTATAACCATTAATATTCACCATTATAACCATTATAACATTAATATTCACCATTGTAACCATTATACACATTAATAATCACCATTATAACCATTATATTCATTAATATTTACCATTATAACCATTAATAGTCACCATTATAACCATTATAACCATTAATATTTACCATTATAACCATTAATAATCACCATTATAACCATTAATAATCACCATTATAACCATTAATAATCACCATTATAACCATTATATTCATTAATATTTACCATTATAACCATTATAACCATTAATAATCACCATTATAACCATTATAACCATTAATAATCACCATTATAACCATTATACTCATTAATGACCATTATAACCATTATACTCATTAATAATCACCATTATAACCATTATACTCATTAATAATCACCATTATAACCACTGATAATCATCATTATAATGTGGACATGATGATTTAGCAGAAAACTGCATCCCTTCGCTGTGATGCAGCCTTTAGTCACGTCACCATGGTAACATATTCACAACCACAGAGCAGATCCAGTCTGACATCAGGACGTCAGCACCAAGACGCTGCCCAGCCACTTCACTTACAATCAAACTAAACTCATTTTGCTGAGGACCTCTGGAACCCACCATGGAACCCACCGCCCACCGTGGAACCCACTGCCCACCGTGGAACCCATCGTGGAACCCACCGCCCACCGTGGAACCCACTGCCCACCGTGGAACCCACTGCCCACCGTGGAACCCATCGTGGAACCCACCGCCCACCGTGGAACCCACTGCCCACCGTGGAACCCACTGCCCACCGTGGAACCCATCGTGGAACCCACCGCCCACCGTGGAACCCACTGCCCACCGTGGAACCCACTGCCCACCGTGGAACCCATCGTGGAACCCACCGCCCACCGTGGAACCCACTGCCCACCGTGGAACCCACCGTGGAACCCACTGCCCACCGTGGAACCCACTGCCCACCGTGGAACCCATCGTGGAACCCACCGCCCACCGTGGAACCCACTGCCCACTGTGGAAACCACTGCCCACCGTGGAACCCACTGCCCACCGTGGAACCCATCGTGGAACCCACCGCCCACTGTGGAACCCACCGCCCACTGTGGAACCCACCGCCCACCGTGGAACCCACTGCCCACTGTGGAAACCACCGTGGAACCCACTGAGTCACATGAAACAGAACAAAATCCTGTCCCTGTCTATGGGCCATGTGATAAATTGATATTCCAACATCGCGGTGTAAGAGCAGAGTATGGCTGAACGATATCTGCTCATCATATTATTATTCAGATATGAACATGTGTGATATTAAAATCTCAAAAGGCGTCGATATGGACGATACCAAATTTGGAGTTAGGGTTAGCCTGAGACACGGTCGGTTCTGATCAGTAAAATATTTTCTACATCCAGTTGATTTATTTTGCTGCTTTTGAAGAATGCTTCATTTTCTCTGTTGCTGCACTTTAAAATGTCAAATACGTTTGAATCCCCAGTCATAGTGCATCACTACCCAGATATTTGGCAGAAATATCCAGAGAGGAAATTTTGTCCATATTGTGCAGCTCCAGACCAGATGTGGTCTTAATTTCCTGTAGATCAATTAATTGATTACTGACTAATTGTTTCAACTGCAGTTTCATCTAAACAACACACAGCACCACCATGACCGCCTTACAGAACGTTAGCAGTGTGTTTTGCTTTCAGGATGACTGAACATAAGAAAATGGTTAATATGAAGATGTGCACTGAGCAGCACAGGACACGGTGTAACTAACAGGTAACCTCAAGCCTGCTGGACACACCACATCCTGCTGAGGCCAACACACACACACACACACACACACACACACACACACACACACACACACACACACACACACACACACAACCCTGGCACACCCATATGATGCATACACTAAATTATGTAATGGTACATAAAAAGGAGGGTCAGCTCTGAGCTCCTGTCCCTGCAGGCCAACCAGCACAAATACAAATTTAAATCCTGGGTACTGATGTTCATTTCTGCTCTTTCCCCCCTTTTGTTTCACTGCAGCAGTTTGATGTGACTCCTGCCAGGCCGGCGGGGCTGCAAACATGAATCCAGCCTCAGTCCCTCGGGCTGGATGTGTGCTCGACATTTACATTCTTTCGCTTATGGAGGAGGGAGTCACGCTGATCTCCATTCAGAAAATCTGTCGCTTTAACGTTTCCGTGATTAGAGGTAAAACCGTCACTCCTATAAATTAATTATATATGTCGTTCGACTCGTAAGACGACGACCTTCATTTCGGCATACACCAAAAACACCAACCTGCCCTGCATTTATATTAAATACCAAGTGAAAAACGTCCTATTTATTATTCGCCGCGTCCCTTCACGTTGCACCGTGAGGGCGGCAGCGAGCTTTGTCGGCCGATACTGAGGCTGGGAATATTAGAGAAATGGATCATTTCCACGCCGAAAGCAGCAGAGCCGCGGCAGAGAGCAGCAGGACGGCCCCAGGCTGCTCTGAAGGGTTCCTGCGCTTCTCGCTGTGTTTACAGACAGAAAAATGCAGATTTGTCGGCGGAGCGTCGGGGTTTGGCTCAATGTCAGTGATGAGGAAGCACCGAGCGGCGGGCTCGTCTCTGCCCCACAAAAATGTCAATTAACTAAATAATAAGAGCAGAAAACGCTAAATTAATTACAGCAAATGTATTTTAATGAGAAATGGTTAGTCAATCTGCTACTCACGAACCTTTTGGCGCCGGCGGACTGACGTAAATGTTAAAATATTACCGGTGTAAACGGCGACAATAAACAGGAAGTAGGGGACGTGTACAGTGCATTGTGGGAAAGGATTAAATGGTTGCAAGGACCGGATGAACTGCGGATTGTCCTTCAAAATAAAAGCGGGAAGTCTGTCACTCCGAGATAAAAATCCTCTAAACTAAAAATGATGAATGAAAAGAAAAGAAAACAAACAAACAAACAAACAGACAAACAAACAAAAACAATCAATTAATAAAAGTGTTCAAAGATGTGGTACAAAGCTTTGGCTCTGACACGTTTTTTTTCATTCCTTCTGATTATTAATGAGCTGCAGATCTCACATCACATCACACTTTATTGATCCTGATGGAAACTGTCACTACTTGTTTTGTGGCGTCAGGCTGTGAGCCGGCCTCACCCTCAACCACAACTCAACACACACACATCTTTAATAATACATTTATTCTGCCATAATTTCAATTAATGCCCAACTTCATTTCACAATTTGGATCAAATCAGTATAATCAAATATAATCAATCCAGAGCCGGCTCAGGTCTGCGGGTGGAGCTCAGCGGGTCCTCGCTCCACGGGTTCTCCATGCCGCCAGCAGAGGGCGCCCTGCAGGGCCACTTGTACTTTACCATGTATGGAAATAAAAGAAAAGAAATATTTCATTTTCTACAACATTTATGAGGCTCCTGCAGGCAGGGATCCACCAATCAGCACGCTCCATTATCATAATCAGAACTGATCAATAATCAGTGTGGTAACTTTGACTGACATGGAAACCCGTTAGGCTCCGCCTCTCCGTCTGACAGACAGCGGGACAGAGGCGAGTGGGCGGAGCTCTGATTATTGATTAATGACTGATAATTTTAATAATTCTATACTATTGTGATTTTTACCTACAATTTCTTTTATTTATTTTTTTTCTCTCTACATACACAAACAGACAGACAGACACACAGACAGACAGACACACAGACAGACAGACAGACAGACAGACAGACAGATACAGATATATTCATTTCTAATTTCCTGGTAAGTTTGTGTTTTTTTTGCTAATAAAGTTGAATGAGCTCTTGTTTCTTGGTGCTGCTGAACCTCAAACTGGACGTTTTGATGCAGCACATGATCACGGCCCTGACTGCGGGTCACCGAGGCGCGCAGCAGCTGCCACTGTATCACTCCGCAGCCGCCGGAGAGAAAGTAGTTCCTCCGGCGTGGAGGGCGGAGCGCGGCCGCAGAGCTGCTCCTCCTCCGGGCTCCTCCTCCGAGCTCCTCCTCCGGGCTCCTCCTCCCGGGCTCCTCCTCCGAGCTCCTCCTCCGAGCTCCTCCTCCCGGGCTCCTCCTCCGAGCTCCTCCTCCGGGCTCCTCCTGGGCTCCTCCTCCTCCGGGCTCCTCCTGGGCTCCTCCTCCTCTGGGCTCCTCCTCCTGAGCTCCTCCTCCGGGCTCCTCCTCCGGGCTCCTCCTGGGCTCCTCCTGGGCTCCTCCTCCTCTGGGGTCCTCCTCCTGAGCTCCTCCTCCTGGGCTCCTCCTCCTGGGCTCCTCCTCCTGGGCTCCTCCAGGCTCCTCCAGTGAGTTTGTGCTGTCGGGTCTGGCTGCAGCGCTCGCTCCCTCCACAGGGGGGCGCCGGCGGCTCCAACGCAGGATCGGACTCACATGGAGGAGAAAACTCCTCCTTTCAGACACAGTCGCAGTGCATTGTGGGCCACCGGACCAGCGTGATGTTCACTGTACACTGCAGTGCATTGTGGTCCGCTGCAGTGCATTGTGGTCCGCTGCAGTGCATTGTGGTCCGCTGCAGATGAACTACAAAATGAAAGCGCAGAGTTTCTGCCTCCTCTTCGTTCAGCTTCATGTTTCTCGTCACAGCTCAGACCGTCTCCTCGAGACGCGGCGGCGGTGGGAAGCAGCAAAAGGGGGCGGAGCCCGGCTCGACATGAAGATTCTCCACAGGAAGCAGACGGAGAGGCATGAGCGGTTTAAACCAATCAGATCACAGACGCAGCGACGGGCCTCAGTTTGGTTGGACAGGAAACGCTGCAGAAAAGTAAATGGCCTGTTTTCCACGACGTGGAAGAGGCCACGCCCCCATCAGGATGAAGCTGATGTTCTGCTGGTCGTCAGGCTGAAGGATGACTCAGCACTTTTTCTCACAGAGCCCTCAGCTCTCACTGTGCCTGTGCCTGTGTGTGCCTGTGCCTGTGTGTGTGTGTGTGTGTGTGTGTGTGTGTGTGTGTGTGTGTGTGTGTGTGTGTTTGTGTGTGTTTGTGTGTGTGTGCGGGACCCTGTGGAGGGGCGCAGCCACCGGTGACCTGCTGACTGACGGGTCGGTCTGGGCCACGCCTCCCAGCCGAGCGCAGAGTTCACAAGACTTTTAGTTTTTGAGAAAAAAACTTTGTGGCACTTTTTCTCATTTTCCTGACGTGCAGGGAAACTTCTTTAACTTTTGGATATTTGAGGATATTTTGACTCATATTTTGGTCGTTTCCTGCTCGTTTTCTTGTAACTCGTTTGCTCACTCAGCCGCAGGACGTCCCACATCACTGCACATCACATCACTGCACATCACTGCACATCACATCACTGCACATCACTGCACTGCACATCACTGCACATCACTGCACTGCACATCACTGCACATCACATCACTGCACATCACATCACATCACTGCACTGCACATCACTGCACATCACATCACTGCACATCACATCACATCACTGCACTGCACATCACTGCACATCACATCATATCACTGCACTGCACATCACTGCACATCACATCACATCACTGCACTGCACTGCACTGCACTGCACTGCACATCACTACACTGCACATCACTGCACATCACTGCACATCACATCACATCACTGCACCTCACTGTACTGCACATCACATCACATCACTGCACATCACTGCACATCACTGCACATCACTGCACATCATCCCGTATACAGTTGTTATAGTGGTTTGTTTGTTTACTCTTTTGTTATTTAATTTATGTAAATTAAAAGAGAGCAAAGTTCACCGGAGTCAAACTGCTTGTATATGAACGCACTCAGCTGGTTCTCTGTGGTTCTGATTCTTCTTCACCTCTGTGGTTCTGAGGGTTCTGCCGTGTCGTGGTCACAAGAGTCTGACCTCCACGTTAAAATCTGAAGGGCCTCACCAAACAAGAACCATGAACCAGCAGCAGAACCACATCCGGAGGCTCTCTGACCTCCTCAGGTTCTCAGCAGCTGCCACAGAACCACAGGGTTCCACGTTCTCACAGAGATACAGGGTTCCACGTTCACACAGAGACAGAGACACAGGGTTCCACATTCACACAGAGATACAGGGTTCCACGTTCTCACAGAGATACAGGGTTCCACGTTCACACAGAGATACAGGGTTCCACATTCACACAGAGACAGAGATACAGGGTTCCACATTCACACAGAGACAGAGATACAGGGTTCCACGTTCACACAGAGATACAGGGTTCCACATTCACACAGAGACAGAGATACAGGGTTCCACGTTCTCACAGAGATACAGGGTTCCACATTCACACAGAGATACAGGGTTCCACATTCACACAGAGATACAGGGTTCCACATTCACACAGAGACAGAGATACAGGGTTCCACGTTGTCACAGAGATACAGGGTTCCACGTTCTCACAGAGATACAGGGTTCCACGTTGTCACAGAGATACAGGGTTCCACATTCACACAGAGACAGAGATACAGGGTTCCACGTTGTCACAGAGATACAGGGTTCCACATTCACACAGAGATACAGGGTTCCACGTTCACACAGAGATACAGGGTTCCACGTTCACACAGAGATACAGGGTTCCACGTTCTCACAGAGATACAGGGTTCCACATTCACACAGAGACAGAGATACAGGGTTCCACGTTCACACAGAGATACAGGGTTCCACATTCACACAGAGACAGAGATACAGGGTTCCACGTTCTCACAGAGATACAGGGTTCCACATTCACACAGAGATACAGGGTTCCACATTCACACAGAGACAGAGATACAGGGTTCCACGTTGTCACAGAGATACAGGGTTCCACGTTCTCACAGAGATATAGGGTTCCACGTTGTCACAGAGATACAGGGTTCCACATTCACACAGAGATACAGGGTTCCACGTTGTCACAGAGATACAGGGTTCCACATTCACACAGAGATACAGGGTTCCACGTTGTCACAGAGATACAGGGTTCCACGTTGTCACAGAGATCAGTCAGTCAGTCAGTCAGAAGGGGGCCTGTGTTCCCCAGCAGCCCTGCAGCTGCTCTGCTGTCCCTCCAACACTTCATGTTGGGTTCCCCTTTAATCTGTAATCTTAATCTGTAATCTGTCACCTGGCTGGATCTGAGGAATATTAATCTGAGGGCCTGTGATGTCACAGCTCTGTGCTGAGGCCAAACTCACTTCTGTCACACAGAGGAGGAGAGGAGGAGAGGAGGAGGAGGAGGAGAGGAGGAGAGGAGGAGAGGAGGAGGATGCGGGACGGGAGGGGAGGGGGGAGGGGGGAGGGGGGTCAGGCCGCGGGGAGTCCCGGCGGCCTGCAGCATCTCTCGCGTCCCACCGCGTTCTCATCATCATCATCATCATCATCATCATCATCATCATTGTTGTTGTTGTTGTTGTTGTTTCATGTTTTTCTGTGTTTGCGCCGCGGAGCGTCGAGCTGCATCCGGACGGCGGCCGGACGCTCCGCGGCTCCGCGGCTCCGCGGCCGCCGCCGGGCCGGACGGGCCGTCCCGCCGCCGCGCACCGGGCTCCATCCTGCGCCCCGCCCGCCCCGCAGCCCCGCAGCCCCGCGGCTCCCCGCCGGGACACTTACTGTTGTGGGCGCTGAGCTCCGTGTGTGTCGCTGCCGCTGAGCTCCGGGCTCCTGCCTCCTCCGGCTCTCCGCTGGTCTCCACACCGCCGCTCGGCTCCCGCTGCCCCGCCGCTCTCCGGCACGCCGTCCGCATGCTTCCCGAGCTGTGATTGGTTCAGCTCCTGCGCAGCGCTCTCCGCTCCTGTGATCCTATTGGACGGCGGAGGAGCGAGCCCGCAAAATGTGTCTGTTAACGTCGCGAGGTGTCGTAAAGCCTCTTTGCCGTGTTTTTTAAACGTTTATTCATGAGCATGTGAAAACTGTCAGAGGAGAATGGTTAAATATTACCCATAATAATAATAAGAGAAGAAGAAGAAGAAGAAGAAGAAGAAGAAGAAGAGCAGATGTGAAAGTTCTGTCTCCGTGGTTGTTTTTGTAGTTAAATGTAATGATGTTCTGTGTTTCTGAGGTTGAGCTGGTGACGCTCCGCCTCTGCAGGACAGACCCGGAACAACGAGCTGCTCGGAAAAAAGCGACGTTTTATGCGTTTTTACCGAAGCCGCACACACCTGGTGGAAAGGTGCCGCGGCTCCGGTGCGGGTCACGTGTCTGCTGACAGAACCACAGCCTGCATGAGGTGGTGGATTGTGGTGGGTTGTGGTGGGTTGTGGTGGGTTGTGGTGGGTTGTGGTGTTTGTCCGTGTGTCTCGGTGGCGGAGGAAAAGGTGATCCGGTTGAGAAAATCTGTTTTCTTGTCGTAATAAAATGCGTGTTGGGGAGTTTGTCTGTGCCGAGTTAAAGAGCTGCGTCCCCGTCACGTCAGCCCGCCTCTGGCCGTGTTTCTGTGCGTGTTTGTTCCTGCCGGGACACAGAAACTCACATTTTGTAAACGCAGTCTGGCGCGGGCCTGTGCCCCGCACCTGTCCGAGTCCATGAAGTTATACACGTCACATACATTTCATTAGAAATGACTCTGTAAATATACTTGAGAATGAAAATAAACTACAATAAACAACAGAATGTGGTGTTGACTGTCAGTCTGTGATTAAAGGTGTATTCTGCAAAATGAACCAGAGCTGCTGAAGTGAGGCCCTCCAGACACACCTGACCAGAGGTATGGAAGAAACGTGACCATCAGTGAGAACTGTGTAGAGCCAACCATCCCAGGTGTGATCAGCTGAGCCTGAGGCGGGGCTGGAGCAGGCGGGGCCTCCAGCTGCACTGACAGGCTGCAGTCGGCTCGGCTCAGCTTTCTGCAGCAGTGTGGACCTGGGGGCTCCTGGGGCTCCGGGCCCCTGAGGCCCGGGGCCCCTGGGGCTCGGGGCCCCTGGGGCTCAGGGTCCCAGCTGTTTCCACTGCCAGTCACTTCTTTGTGTGTGAAAAGTGCTGACACAGCAGCGAGCGGCAGAGTGCAGCTTCCTGATAGAAACGCGCTCGGATCAAACCTCGTGGAGGGTTGAGGTGCAGCGGCGGTTTGGAGGCTCCGTCCGGACGCTCCAATCAGTTTTCAAACACGCAGTGATGACATCACACCCGGAGAGAGGGAGGAGCCTCAGAGCGGCGGCGGCTGGCAGAGATGAACCGGTGAAGCTGGAGCTCCGTCTGTCCCGCTTCTGCTTTGGAGAGCTGTGACACCGTTACCATGGCAACAGCTGCAGGTGAGTTGTTGGTGAGTGGACACACAAATCCAACCTGATCACCTGACAGTTTGTTTGAAAGATCTGAGCTGAGACATAAAGCTGCCGCCTGCAGGGGGCGCTCTGGACCCCCCCCCCCACACACCACCACCACCAGGCTCGCCCTGTGAGCCAGCAGGGGGCGCTGCCTGCCTGCCAGTAAAACTGCGTCGGCCCTCCTCCTCTCACCCCAGTAAGCCCCTGTTTGAGCTGCTGGCCTGGGGCCGGCGCTGCAGCTCCCACAGAGCTGAGGGCAAGCTTCTGTCCCAGAGCGACCCCCCCCCCCCCCCACTAACAACCCAAAGATCACTAACAACCCAAAGATCACAAACAACCCAAAGATCACTAACAACCCAAAGATCACAAACAACCCAAAGATCACTAACAACCCAAAGATCACTAACAACCCAAAGATCACTAACAACCCAAAGATCACTAACAACCCAAAGATCACTAACAACCCAAAGATCACTAACAACCCAAAGATCACTAACAACCCAAATCCCAACCGTCAGAGGAACTGCTCTTAGAAACGCCTCAACATGAGAAACCAACCGAACACGTGCAGTCAGCTGACTTCCTGTCAAACTGGATTCACAAGTGACAATAACTTGTTTACATCCTCTCCTGTTATTGATGCACAATGCACTATTGTATACTGCACTATTCTTATTTTACTTTTTTTTTTTTCATTTTACTTTTCGTTCATATTTTACTTTATTTTGCACTATTTTCTCTGTTGAAATATACTTATTTTTATCTTATTGTATTTAAATGTAAACATTCTAAAAAACACCAGCAGGAGTAGCACCTTGAATTTCGTTGGATGCTTTTGTTTACAATGACAGTAAAGGCTCCTGATTCTGATTCTGATTCTGATTCTTCCTGTCTGAGTCACATGACCTTCTGAAGTCAAGTGACCTTTGACCCTGGAGGAGAGTTTGGGCTGAAGACTGTCTGCTGCCCACCAGGTCATCCTCATCCTGTTGATCTCCAGAGGAGAGGAGAGGAGGCAAGGAGAGGAGGCTAGGAGAGGAGGCAAGGAGAGGAGGAGAGGAGGCTAGGAGAGGAGGCGAGGAGGCGAGGAGAGGAGGCGAGGCTGTGCCCCTGAGAAAACAGAGAGCTCCTCTGTTTCTCTGTGAGCTTTAATGGAGAGGCAGCTCAGGTGTGCTGTCCCCTTCAAAATAAAAGCCCTGCTGTCAGAGACAACATGAAGGTTCGATTCTGGTTTTGACTCCACCCTGCTCATTCTGGATTTCCTCTGAAGCTCCACAAACCTAACGCACCTGAAACTGAACCTCAGCGTTTCAAAACATCAAATCAAGTGAAGAAAAAACCCCGTTAATGTTCCACTCTGTGCCCAGGTGACAGTGAAGCAGCCGCAGGTCAAAGGTCACAGGTGGCTGGACTTTGGGCCTGTTTGCTGCACGTGGCGCTCTGTTTTCTTGATGCTCCTGAAGGCCACAGCTGTGTTGACTCAGCTGCTGGTTATTATGGGGTGGAGAGAGGACTGTGGACTGAGCAGAGTCACGGCAGGACAACAGCAGAAAAGAATAAAATATAAAAAGAAATAAATGCAAATAAATCATGTTTAATAAAGTATAAAACACAATAAATGCAAATGAACTAATAATAATTATAAAAAGATTAAATGCAAATGCAGAAATAATAAAATATTTATTTTTATAACAAAAATCAATAGTAATAAATAATAATAAATGAAATAATCAAAAGTGGAATATGAAATGAAATATGAAAATCCTCACAAAATAAGTGATTTTTGTCAGTAGAGGCTTTTTATTGAACTTTTTCCTGCTATTTGTCTGTGTCTCCTGCTGCTGTCTGATGATGATGATGATGATGATGATGATGATGATGATGATGATGCTACATGTTACTGAGACAAGATGCTTCATGCGCTGGTTGGAAACTTATAATAATAATAACAATAAGGACAGACGTGCAGCCTCAGCGGCGACACAGAGACTGAGCCGCTCATCTGTCTGCTGCTCCCTCTGTTTCACCAGCCAAATGACCTGAGGTTCAGACACACACACACACACACACACACACACACACTGTCTGCGGGGAGTGGGACGTCCCGTTCGGGGTACAGTCCCTGGAGTCTGGCTGGTCGCCTCCTCGCTTAACAGCAACAACATTTTAATAAACTTTACTGATTTTGACTTTGGACCGGCAGACGCTGACATGTGTGTGTGTGTGTGTGTGTGTGTGTGTGTGTGTGTGTGTGCGTGCAACAGGCAACATGAGTGTGTTATTGCGTGATGGCCCCCGCCCCGCCCGGTCCTTATCGCTGTGTCCCGGGTGGGGGGGTGGGGGGTTATCAGGCGGGACAGAGACTCTGCTGCTTCTCATCAAAACAACGCAAGAAGTCCACCATCACTATTATTATTAGTTTATTTTATTTTCATGGCTTTTTATTGGTTAATTACATTTTGTTTTTGTTTTTTCAGAAATGATGTCAGAAGCAGAGCGAAGCAGCTCACAACAGGTGCATGATGGGTAAAATTTCCCTCTCTGAAGTTTGGAGGTGATACTGCCTCACTGCTCACCGGCTGGACTTTCCTCTGTGTGTGTGTGTGTGTGTGTGTGTGTGTGTGTGTGTGTGTGTGAGACACTGTGGGCCCTGACAAAGGAAAAGGTAAGTTTTGACTCACTGCTTAAAGGAATATTTCAGTGTTTTGAGGAAAATCCCTTCTCCCTGACGTCCCCAGACTGAGACCTGAGGCCTGTATCATGAAGCAGGATTAAGGTGTTAGTGAGATGCCTTCAGGCTCCACTCCGGATTTTCTGTATCACAAAGCTGGTTCACCTCTGATCGGGACAGGAAACCAGTCCTGGACCTGTCCTGAGAGCTAACCTGCTCCGGGCCAGGCTAGCTCTCAGGACAGGACCGAATCCTACATAAAGCTCCGCCCCCTGGCCAATCAGCTGTTTGCCAAAACGCGGCCTGACCAATCACTGAGGATCCCGTTGAACAGCGAGTCCAGATGAGGAGAGGATTTTCCTGTCTGACTCTCTGAGAGAGAGACAGGCTGTGATGCTGATGTTCAGCAGCTTCAGGCTCACAGCTGCTGCTGCACAGAGCTGACACTCTGCAGGAGAGGAAAGGCACATTTAAAATGGCTCAATTAATCAGCTCTAAATATTTTGGGGTCAAATTATTCCTGGGAGAGAGAATGGGCCTGATTGACAGCTCGCTGATGCAAATGTGAAAAAGGATCATTTGTGCTTCATTCCAGAGGCGAGTCGGCCTTTAGATTTGCCTTTTGTTCCTGCTGAGGTCTAATGCAGCTCAGAGTCTGATTTTCTTCAGGCTGTAACCTGATGCACTGACGGGACTGAACTGTGGGAAGGAACCAGAAGCTGTGCTGAGTCTGATCCTGATCACCAGACGGCCCCCGGGGGGCGCCACAGAGACAACAACACTCACACCAAGTCTCTAACCAGTATGAGACTGGGCCCCCCGCTCTCAGCAGGCTGGCCTCTGGCCTCTTATTATGGGATGGATCCTGATTCACTGTGTTGTGCTTTAACTGGTGAAGCTGCAGGCGGAGACTTGATCTTTCTCAGTGAGTGGTTCAGGTGCAGTCAGCTCCTCACACCTGCACACGGCAGCACCTGTCGCTCTGGCTCCGCCCACTGAGCCGGAGGCTGCTGTGGAATAATCTGACAGATTATCAGAGTCCAGAGAGCAGATTATTGCTCCATCAGCTTTAAAACACACAGGCTGGACCTGCTGAGGGAAATAATCTCATCACATGACGCCGCCTGCAGGGGGCTCAGCACGCGGCCCGGGGCCCCCGGGGGGCCTGCAGCCTTAAAACTCTGTGACCTTTGACCTCTGCATGTGTGTCACACAGCTGGCTCCTCCCCCTGAGGAGCATCTCCACATCTGCTTTGTTCACTCCTGTGGAACCTGTTGTTTGTGTGTGTGTGTGTGTGTGTGTGTGAGACACTGACTCTGATCTGATCTCAGATCTGTGTTCAGGGTTAGATCTGCAGAGCAGCAACAGCTTCCTCATCACTGATGTCGTGTTCTGTGTCGATAATAAACAGAAACACAATCCACCTGCTGAAGTGAAATATGACACGTTATGTACACTGTGTGTGTGTCACTGTGTGTGTGTGTGTGTGTGTGCCGTCCAGCTCGTGGGAGACGTCACTGGACTCTGGCTGGTCGCCTCCCCGCTCAACATTTTAATAAACTTTACTGACTTGGACCGTCTGGGGGGTGTGTGTGTGTGTGTGTGTGTGTGTTTATTCCTATTCAATTTGCATGAGTCAGCGTGGCCTCTCCCAGGTCCTCAGCAGGATCAGTGTTATTCACTTCCTCCTGAACTCACTGACATTTCAGTTTGTTTTATTTCCTGACTCAGACAGGAAGTGAGACTTGTCACTTCCTGCAAGACGCTGAGAAAAAAGAAACAGAAGAAGGAAGAGAAAGCAGAGCGCTGAGTCAGCTGGACTTGTTTTTATTGACAGACAGAAGCTCCTCCCACCCCAGCCCCTGACCAATCACAGCTCAGCACCAATTAAAACACAACAGACCACCAGCTCTGATTCTGACAGGAAGTAAAATGTGAAGAAACTAACGGCGTGATGATGTCACAGGATGTGATGATGTCACAGGACGAGCAGGAAGAGGAAACACATCAGCCTAAAAACAAGTGGCAGTTAAAATGATAAAATATGCTTGATTAAAATAAATATCTGTTATTTTTATAGCATCTTTGACCCCGCCCACCCATACATTTGACCCCACCCCCATATATGTAACATTAAACCCCGCCCACCCACACATTAAACCCCGCCCCCAGCTCTTCTAATTCTAACATGGGAACTCTAAATGTTAGGAATCAAGAAAATAAATTCACAGAATTCTGAGAAAGCAGGAAGCGCCGCCCTGACGGCAGCATCAGATCTGGATCCTGATTGGAGGAGAGCCTGGCGGGCGGCAGCAGAGAAGGCGATTGGCTGACGGTGAGCGCTGACCAGCTGCCAGCGGCTCCACCCACTGAAACACCAGCAACCACACACTGCAGTCACATCTGGAACACAGAGAGTTAACAGAGTCAGACCGCCTGGGGGCGGAGCCTCAAGTCAGGACTTTAGCCTCTGAACCGGTCTGAACCGGTCTGAACCGGTCTGGTACCTGGACTGGAGCGCTGTGAAGCCACTTGTCCTTGTCGGCTCCGATCTTCATGCAGGAGAACAGATCACACACTGTGGGCAGGGCCAGCCGCTCCTGCACACACACACACACACACACACACACACACACACACACACACACACACACAGTCAGTGACAGGTGGCTGTGCAGGTGTGAAGGAACTTGATGACATGCCTGTTCTGATTGGCTGTCCTCACCTGAGCCTGGCTCCTCTTCCTCAGCAGCCATTTGTCCTCCTCAGGCAGTGGGCGGGGCTCACCTGCCGAGCCACAGGTGCGGCTCCTGTCAGGAGCCACCCAGCGCTCCGGCTCCAGAGGAGCCTGGAACACCGAGGGCTTGAAGTGGGAGCTGTGCTCCTCCCGGCTGGCCTTCTCCTCCTCAGGAGCCACCCAGTCGGAGAGGGCGGGGCTCTGGGAGGGCGGGGGCGGGGGCGGGGCGGGGCTCCTGCCGGGGTGCAGCCAGGCCTGCAGGATGGCCTGCACCTGAGGAGAGAGGAGGTCATGTGACACTGTGTCCCGCCTCAGAGAAACAGCTGTTAGCTTAGAAACAGGAAGTCGGCGTACCTTCTGCTGCTGCTCCCGGAGGTGCAGGGCGGGGCCGGGCTTAGCCGCCAGCGGGACGCTGTTCTTGTCGAGGAGGACGCCGTTCTTGTCACGACCATCCTGCCGCAACAGCCAGGCGCTCAGCGCCCCGGTGCCGCAATTCTCTTCACACACACACTGGGCGTAGCTGGAGCACGGCTCGTTGGCCCGGCACGACTGCTGGACCGGCACCGCCGCCTGAAGCCACGCCTCCAGGGCCGAGGCCGAGGCCGGGGCCGGGGCCGGCGGGGGGCTCTGAGGGGAGGCGGGGCCAGAGGGGGGTGGGGTCTTCAGGCACTTGAGCTCACCCAGGTTCTCGATCTCCAGGGCCCGGCTGGTCTGGCGGCAGGAGGAGCAGTCGGTTGCGGGACGTCCCGCCGCCAGCCAGTCGCTGCAGGACCAGCTCTCCTCGAATGGTTTCAGCACCTGCCGCCACCGCTCCGCATCAGACTCCGCCTCCTCAGAGCCGGTCGCCGGGGTGATGAGCCAGTCACTTAGGTCGCTGGCCTCCCCCTCCCCCTCCTCCTCCATAACGAACTCTGATTCGTCGATCTTCTCGATGGAGAAGGAGGAGGAGGAGGAGGAGGAGCTGCTGACGGCTCTCTCCCGGACCACAGGTGTGTTCTCCTGCAGAAGCCACGCCTCCAAGTCCCTGAGCTGACCCCATGCCTTCAGGAAGTCAAAGGAGGCCCGCACGGGACAGGAGGCCTGCACGCACACACACACACACACACACACACACACACACACACACACACACCTAATATGACCTCTGACCTCTGACCACATCAGTAAACACATGTCATTTTCTGCTTGGGAACCTGAAGGAGGAGGTGCGTCTCACCTGGACCTCCCTGTGTGCCATCAGCCAATCCTGAGGGTTCTTGCTGGACTGGTAGCCAATAGGGGTGCTGCTGGCGGGGCGGGGCCCCAGCAGCCAGTCGCTCAGAGGGCCGGCCTCCATTTTCTGCCGAGGAGACAACACAGCGTTTGTTGTTGTTGAGAAGCATGAACTTGGTGTTTCTGTGTTTCCTCAGGAGGCTGAGCTCAGAAACCAGCACAAATATAATCTGATCTGACAAACAATAAAATGTGATGACAAGTCACAATTCTGCAAAAATGGAAAATCAGATCAGAAAATGACAGGAACTCATGAGCTTTGCCTGCGGTGACACTGGAGGAGAACAGCAACGTGAGGTTGATTAGCTCCTGTTCACAAGCACCAGGTGGTACCAGGGGTCATGTGACCTCAGGGGGGCGTGGCCTGTAGCTCTTTCTGAAAACTCCCATCATTTCACAGAACCAATCAAAAGAAAGCTGCATTTGCTCTTCACTGACACTTTGCTTCACGTTTGCAGCTGACAGCTCACCTGACAGCTCACCTGTCTCTTGGTCACAGGGCAGCTCTGCATCCAGGCTCTCTGGTGGGCGGGGCTGGGGGCGGGGCTCTGACAGGCCACACCCTCTGTCTGCTACACAGAGCAGAGTGTCAGTGTTATACATAAGAAATGAATGTTTTGTGTGTGTGTGTGTGTGTGTGTGTGTGTGTGTGTGTGTGTACCTGGGAGGTGATGCTGCCGAACGAGGTGATGGCCTGTCTCAGAGAGCGAGTGTCGGCCTGGAAGCTCAGCTCTGGAGTTTCTTCTGGTGTCAGACTGAGAGACGCCAGCCTACACACACACACACACACACACATACACACAGTCATTTAGAAAACCAAACCAATTTGAACCAGTGTGCATTTTGTGTGTGTGTGTGTGTGTGTGTGTGTGTGTGTGTGTGTGTGTGTGTGTGTGCTTACTTGTCCATGCAGCTGGTCAGCTGGTTGGTCAGGTGGCTGCTGTTGGAGTTCTCCAGCTGGTGGACCATCACATCAAACTGCCCCCGGAGCTGGGCGAGACACACACACACACACACACACAGAGAGAGAGAGAGAGAGAGAGGGGGAGAGAGAGAGAGGGAGAGAGGGGGAGAAAGTCAGCAGGTGGCCGGTCCAGGTGATTCTCTCTCCCAGGTCGTCCGAGTGCCACAAACACAACACGCTGAGGCGGTATGTACTGTTCCTATGGTTACTGTGACACGTACTGTTGCTACTGCTGATGCAACTTGTTCAGATTGCTACACACACAGTCAGTAAGCAGTCAGTAAACAGTAAGCAGTCAGCCAACAGTCAGTACGCTGTCAGTAAGCAGTCAGCCAACAGTCAGTAAGCAGTCAGTCAACAGTAAGCAGTCAGTAAACAGTCAGTACGCTGTCAGTAAGCAGTCAGCAAACAGTCAGTAAACAGTCAGTAAGCAGTCAGTAAACAGTCAGCAGTCAGTAAGCCCACCCAGTGCAGCTGGTGCAGCTGCTGCTGCAGGGTCTCCGTCTTCAGCGTCTCCAGCAGGTCGATCTGACCCAGCAGCCACACCTCCCTGCAGCGCAGCGCCTCCTGCTGGCGGCTCACACAGCTCTGCAGCTCCGAACGCACCTGAGGGGAGGAGCCACAGGTCAGAGCGGGCACACACACACACACACACACCTGTACCTGCTGAGCAGTCATCTGTGTGACACGACAGCAGAACTGCAGATGTGCTGTGAGCTGCTGTCTCTCCTGCACTCTTTATATCCTCTCCTTCTCACACACACACACACACACACACACACACACACACACACACACACACACACACACACACACACACACACACACACACACACACACACACACACACACACACACACACACACACACACACACACACTCCTATCCCTTCCTCTCCCTCCCCCAGTGTTTTCTATGCTTGCTCGACCACACCTACCTGTGGTCATGTCTGTACAGTCACAAGACACGGCAGGTGATGGTGTTATGGTCCAATAAGCACCCACACCACGTGAGTGATCCTCCCATAATGCTGTGTGTGCGTGTGTGTGTGTGTGTGTGTGTGTGTGTTTGTGTGTGTGTGTGTTGTGGCAGCCTGGCTCAGGCTCTCTTGTCTCTTTGTTCTTTCCTGACAGAACACAACAGAACCCACAGACCGCTGATCTGTGACCAGTCGTGTTGTTGTTGTCAGGTGTTTTACCTGCGGCTGCTTGGTGCAGTCAGGCCTTCAAAATAAAAGACAGCACAGACAGACGGCCGCTGCCACATGGTGAGCAGCAAACTGCACAGCTTTCAAACCTGGAATTTCTTTCTAAAAGTTAGAGTGGTGTAGCTGTGGACTTCCTGTGGCCGGTCAGTGTTTTTGGTAGAGAACTCCACCTCTGGAATTTATTGCAAATGGAAACAGAATCCGGTGTTTGTGGACTTTAAACAGCTGATAGACACCGGATGAAAGGCCAGGCGTCTTTCTGCAAAACCTCACTTCAGCAAGTTGTGACTCTGCACACAAACGAGCCCAGTACCATAGCAACGGTCCAGATGATAGAGGCTGCCCTAGTGTGTTGATGTGAGTGGGAGAGAGCGTTCTGCTCCTTCACGCTGCTCAGCCTCAGGAGCTTCAGCTTTCAAGTCACCTTATAAAGGGAGCTAGACCCAGGGCTCTTCAGGGTCCTCAGCAAAATCAGGAAAAGTTGAAATGCTTACGTAAGGCGTCTGAATGTAGCCGGCACACAGCAAATCTGATCCAGCATCACTATTCTGAACTTTAAATGTATCATTTTTTTTTTATCATATATCATATATATATATAAATATATCTACACTACTCACAAAAAGTTAGGGATGTTCAGCTTTCGGGTGAAATTTCAGGATGAACCTAAAATGCATTATAACCTTTCCAGGTGAACTTAATGTGACCTTCTGTAAACTTTTGAATGCACATGTCCAACTGTTCAGTGTTTCAGTACTTTTTGCACAAGTTGCTGTTCTCTAACAAGGAGTTTAACGGCAAAATTCACATCAGGTGTTTGATGCTCCAGCTCATCGAGGTCGTATCATTAGGGAACGGCTGCTGGAGACTGGGGTACCTCAGATGGAGTGGCCTGCACTTTCTCAGACCTGAATCCCATAGAAAACCTATGGGATCAGCTGAGTGGCCGTGTAGAGGCTCGGAGCTCTGTACCCCAGAACCTCAATGTCCTGAGGGCCGCCCTTCAAGAAGAGTGGGATGCCATGCCTCAGCAGACAATAAGTCGACTTGTGAACAGCAGGAGACGTCGCTGTCAAGCTGTAATTGATGCTCAAGGGCACATGACAAGTTATTGACACTGACATTTTTTGTTGTGGTATATCCACCACTGTTGTTGGCTTTTGTTTCAAGAAATTGAGATGAGGAAATCACCAGTGTATGCTTCTACTTAAATGCCCTACTTTCATTATATAATATCACTGTAGCATGAACTTTTTATATTTTCCATAAATTTCACCCAAAAGCCAAATATCCCTAACTTTTTGTGAGTAGTGTATTTTCTGGGATTTTCTTTGTGTGTTTGTGTGCTTGTCCCTCCCTGCCTGGGGTGTCAGAGTCAGGACTGAAGAGAGATGAACATTCATTTGGTTATTTCATAGATATAATTTGAATAGATTTGAACGGTCCTCACCTCGCGGCAGTTTTCTCGGAGCTGCTGCTCTGCCTTCGTCACGCTGCCGATCGCCTCCTGCAGCTGATCCTGAGCCAGCCGGCACTGCTGCAGCCCGGCCGCCGCCGCCTCCGCCGGCATCCTGACAAGACACAGGGAGTCAAAGTGAGTCACAACAAAACAGACAAACAGTGGAATCAGACGGCCGAGGCTGTTTCTCCTGCAGGAACTAAAACAGCAGACGGTCACACCTCAGCAGAGCACGCCTCAATACTGTCTCATACTCTGAGAAAAAAATTGGGTATTGGGTATGTCAGTATGATGTTGATATATTGAGCAGCCATTAATGGGCTCAGACTTCATCACACCTTTTTGGTTTTCTGTGGTCTGACACTGAAGCTTCCTCATCTGTTCAGAACAAAAAGGCTGATGTGAGTCAGCAAGCACACACAGCTGTGGTTTGTGTGTGTGTGTGTGTGTGTGTGTGTGTGTGTGTGTGGAGGTGGGCAGTCACCTGACTGACTGCCCTGTTGTACTGGGGCTTCACTAGTATCCACCAGTATTATTTTTATAATGATTAACATGACCTATTTACTGTGATGCTTGAGTTTAAATGCTCGTCTGAATGCCTTGAAATCCAATACCGCTGGAACAGAAACGGAGCCCTTCTGTCCTTAAGGCAGGTGTTTCATGGTTTTCATATCAGTCATCATGTAAATCAAAATTCTGACAGGATTATTAAAAAAATCTAAATACCCGCCCCGATAATCAACCAGGGCAGATAACTGATCGATGCCTGATCCAAATATACAAAGTTTTACTGGAAGTGAAACTGCAACATGGAAAAACCAGCAAAAACACCTGCAGCTCTCTCACACACACACTCACACACACACACACACACACACACACAGGGTCTCAGTTTGGTTTGAAGGTGAGGTTCTGCTGTTAAAACTCTTCAGTTCTGATGTAATCTTCACTAGTAAAACAGGTGGACCGCTGCTTTACTGTCAGCTCACATTTATTTTAACGTTTTAATGTCATGTTGTGTCCTGCTGTGGTGACGCCACCCCAACCTGGACATCTGACTGAGAAACATCCAGAAAGTCCCCTGAACTGATCTGTGCTCCTGTCAGGGGGAAGAACAGCAGAACACAGCGAGGAACCACAACCTGCACACACACAGCCATGTGACAGGCCAGGGAAATCTTCATAACCTTCATAACAATGATAATAATGATAATCACACTGACTTTTTGTCTCTGGAATCAGGTCAAGGATTTCTGGTTTGATGGTTCATAAGCCACCATGCACACACACCCACACACCCACTGCACTGAGGATCAGAAAGACAAGAACACAAAAGGCAGAGAGTTCTTTCAGGTGGCATCCAGGGGCACCAGTTCCCACAATTCAACTTCCTGTTCAGCTCTCCTGGCCTTCTGGAATGACAAGGATTTCAGGAACGTCCTGGCTTCAGCGGCGCCGGGCGCTGCGACACGCATCATGACTTTATTAAACTGTGTGAGGATCAGCGTGTCTGTCCACTGGACCAGTTTGGGAGTGTCACCTCCAGCTGGACATGCTCCTTTTTCTGCGTCTAGAATCTGTTTGTTGTTGTTTTTGCTGGATTTTGCTGTTTCTGCGTCGTCGTCGTTGGTGGTTTGTCAGAGACATTCGGCTCAGCGGTTCACTGATTCCCGAGTTGTTTTCTGTTCTCAGACGTTCTTTAACACTGACAACATGTCTGCTCCCAGCTGATCAGTGTGTGTGTGTGTGTGTGTGTTTGAACTCCACAGTGCACACACAGCTGCAGTGTGTAGTCATTCCTGTGAACACACAGCGTCAGCATGTGCCTGAACAGGCTTGTTGTTGTGCTGATAAGCCTCAGTGTTCAAACTGCAGAGCAGATAAAGAGACCAGAGCTGGTCTGGGACCCGGCCTACACCCCTTATCAACACTGACCTGATACCTTCTTCCTGAACACACCGGTCAAGGCAAACTTTTTATTTTCCCACTGTCAATGTCCATTTCTGTAAACTGCATTTTTTCTTCAGTTTAGACACATTTCACACGCAGTTAACCCTTAGAAACCTGAGCAAATTGGCTTGATTTCTGTCAAAAACATGGAGAATGAAGGCAACAAGCAGCTTAGCAAGAAATGACCCAAAAATTAGCAAGAAATGAGTTAAAGGTCACAAGAAAATGACATGGAAATGTCATAGACACACACAGACAGAGAATTATTAGAAATTAGAAAAAAAAAAAAAAAAACTACAAGGAAGTGTCCAGAAAACTACATTGTGTGTGTGCATATCTATATCTATATATCTATGTACACATATAGACATAGATATAGATAGATATATATATAGATGTGTGTGTGTGTGGGGGGGCTCATTTGTTGTTAAGTTGCTTGTTGCCTTTGTTGTTTGTGAGAAATCAGGTGAATGTGGTCGGGATCAGGGGGTTTTCTGTGTCACAGGGCTGGCAGGCAGCTTCAAGAGAAAAGCTCAGCATATTAAACATAATGCACCTAACCCTGCAGAACCCTGTTCCTGACACAGAACCTCAGAGGAACCACGGCATCAGATGGATTTTTTCTATCAGAGCAATAACTATTTCATTTTCTCATTGGTCAAAGGATAATATGATGTGCATCCAAACATATTTAGGTAATTTGCACTTTTTCCCCTTATCTTAAATGAAGCGAACTGGAACAATAATAACCTTGTCAGTGTCATTATAATGTCAGCTGTGAGATAAACAACCTTCACTCACTTCAATCATTCTGGCAGTTTTCACTTTTTAAAATTCTGTTTCCTCTCTTATGTTCCTGTCCAAACTGCATCTCTACCCCTCACACTGTTAATCTGACAGAGCAGCTGGCAGCGGGGCTGCAACCAACCATGACCTCCACTGGCGATCGATCAGTTATTTTTCCCCAATATATTGATTAATCATTTCTTCTATTAACTGTAAACAAGACTGACAAATGCCTGCAGTGATCTTGGTCTGACAGCCTAACCTGACTCAGTTTTAGCTGCAGTGGCTTCGGCCAGCTCAGGTTCGGTATTTTTACTTGATAAATGCGTATCATATAATTATTCTTATGTAAATTATTTCCTGTCAGCCACGGAACCCATTAATTAACTAGGTGTTTAACTTGGTAGCGTTACCGGTGAAACGCTCTTGTTATTCCTGCAGTTGTTACGGATTCAGGGCCAGGCGCTCCTCCTACCTCATGTTGCTCAGCTTTCACAGTAAAATGCAGCTCCTCTCTCCGAGTTTCCCCTCAAACAAAAGATCCTGATGTTTTCTTCCCTGAATGTGAGCCAGAACAACCAGGAAGCCCCGCCGCCTCCTCCACCACCGACCGAGCAGTCTGCACGTACACACACACGGGGCCTGCGCAGGGGGCACGGCCGACAGCATACCACACACACTTATCGATTATAGATTATCCCCGAACCTGGCTGAGGTCCAAATGTTAGTACAGCAGAAACCCTGATCGACCGTTTAGTCGAAATTAACGGTGAACTCGAGAACCAGGCCCGGGACGTCCCGCTGCACCTGAAGGTCACACCGAGCTCCGTCAGAAAAACACGTTTATTTGTAAAACGGGTTAACCGGCTCAAGTTCACAGCCGGTGCTTTCACTCAGACATTTCCTGAATCTCACTGGTCTCCTGGTAAATTATAGCTGATCCCAGCCAGCGGCTCGGCGTGTCACGGCCTCGGGCCCCGGGGCTGGCCTGGGACACACAGCCACACCGGAGAGGGGACATGTCAGAGGGAAAGGGCTGCTTGGTGGTTTAGATGTATGCCGAATTATACAGATTACATTAAAATACATCATGAAGATTATTATAAGTCTGTCAGTTAAGTCTGTCAAGCAGGAAACAGCAAATTACCAAATTCCTGTGTGAACTTTTGAGAAGCTTCCTCTAACATGTACCGGAGGTGAGACGTAACACTTTAAAACTGACATCTGCCGACAGAGGAAGCAGCTCAGGGTCATAATTTAGTGAAACTACACACATATATATTTAACATCGCTTCTTAACTCGGTATTATTGGGCCGGTGAGGAACAGCTGAGGGCCGCTGGTGGGTCCTGGTCACATTTTTCACCACGACATCAATTTTAACCAACTCTAACATAATAATCGTCCAACAACAAACAGAACCTGGTGATTTTAATCTGAAATAAACCTTTAATCTGAAATAAACACATTGTGCTAACGGAGGCTAGCAGTTAGCCTCGGTGGCTAACATCAGGCCGGTTAGCGGTGCTAGCTAGCCGGGAGCTTCTCGGTGTAAAACAGCCGCCGGCGTCAAACTCACCGCGTCCCCTTGTTCTGCACTTTCGACTTTGATGTCATCAATAATCCGGTTCGATTGGAAGCGAAAACAAAATGAGGCAGCCCGTCGAGCGACGCCGGGTTTCACTGCTACTCAATGTCACGATAAGAAAAAAGGCTAACACCGCGGGATGGAAAGTCTCGCGCGACTTCACGGCAACATCCCGTTTGGCTACAGAGTCCGAGACTGCCCCCTGGTGGCGGAAGAGGAGAGCGTAGGTTGAACTGGTTTTATGTTTATTTTATTTTATTTTTTAATCATCAGTGTAATTGTTGTTATTCCTTTACAATTATTAATATTCCTCTTATGTAAATATTATGTAGCTGCACATATATTTGTATTGTGGGTGAACGTTTTGTACCATTCTTTGCACTCAATAAATATTTGAATAAATAAGAATAAATGCCTCTTTTTTTAAAAAAAAAATGGCTAAACTGCTACAGAGTAAACGGACTACACTGGAATCCAACAAAGTTAAAAGAATTCCCTGTTTGAAAAGTTCTGATCCAAATAAAACGAGGCAGAGGATGCAAAAAGCCTGGTAGCGTCCTGGCCTGCTCCTGTTACTCTGCACTGTTTTTGCTGTGGTGCCTTTTCACTTTATGATGCTGTTTGCAGTGTTCATGACCGAACTTCTATTTAAAAATGTACTTGTCTTTTGGAGAAACATTAAACCACTCGATCACTGGAACACTCACATTAAATATTATCACTTGAAATAAAATGTTTTGTAAATGAATTTTACGAAGTTCCAGCGTTGCTCAGCCTGTTGCCTGCTTTTCCTCACCTGCTGCGCTTCTCTTCTTCTTCTTCTTCTTCTTCTTCTTGTTTTACGGCGGTTGGCATCGAGCTTATCGGTGCTTTACCGCCATCCACTATTCCGGAATGTGGATCAGACAATAGACTTACAGACTAACTCTCAACAGACACAATATTATACACTTGTGCAAAAAAAAAAACAACAACAAAAAAAACCTTATCCTACTATTAATGTCCTACCCATGTAACAAACTGCCACCTAGACCCTACCCCTGCTTACCCATCAGATTCTATAATAAACACCTGTATCCCTTAAGAAAGCCATCAGTATCCTAACCTGCTCTCTCCTCTCCATACTCAACAATACTTTTACTTTTAATGTCAGATTCTGCATCCCTAAGTCCCTCATCTTATTCCTCATCACCTCTCTGCAGCTCATATTTCTGACACCTCAAGACTACAGGCTCCACTGAGCCTTCCTCACATCCCTCACACACGCGCACGCGCACGCGCACGCGCACACACACACACACACACACACCTGTCACACACACACCTTCAATGTTTTGTTCAGTGCACAATGCCCCAACCTTAATCTAGTCATCACAGTCTCCTCTCTCCTTCCCTTCCTCACACCTCGAACACTTTTCTGAATTTGATTAAAAAAAAAAAAAAAAAGAAAAAAAAAAAAAAAGCCTCCCCTTCTCCTCACCTGCTGCTCTAACGGGGGAATGAGAATAAAATCCACAATGTTACATTTCAATTGAATTCTCGCGAGGTTTTCGGTTCCACGTCGACGAATTACGCATGACGTCACCGCGTGCGTGGAGACTGACGCAGTTCGCTGATCAGATGCAAAATTTTAGGACCTAAACATTTGCTTTTGTGTTATTTTCTGCGATGATTATCGGTTATTGATCAGTTCCTCCGTGATCGAACGGAAGTGCAGCTGAGTGTCACGGTGAGTGTCGGTCACGCGCTGCGGGGAAAATGTCTGCAGCCGCCGGGAACAAAAACACGAACACGGAACCGTGGGGCGGCTTCGACGAGCACCTCATCCAGGTGAGCTAACAGGCTAACGGGCTAACGTGTGTGTGTGTGTGTGTGTGTGTGTGTGTGTGTGTGTGTGTGTGTGTGTGTGTGTGTGTGTGTGTGTTAGCACACAGAGCTCTGCATGCTAACGCTCCCGGCGTGTTGATGTTTCTGCTAGTAAACAGAGCTAGCCGTGTGATGCTAATCAGCAGGGCAGGGTTAGAGGGTTAGGGTTCGGGCAGGACGCTGCTTCAAAGCGCCTTTGGTGACTCATTTAAAGCTAAATGTGAAGGAAAAGGTACATTCCACACATCCGGTGAGTTAAAACACACCTGAGCACCGGCAGAGCTCCTTCCTGTTGGTGTCAGCCAGGTACCTGCCGGCTGCCGCCCTGCAGACAGACAGACAGGCAGACAGGCAGGCAGACAGGCAGACAGACAGGCAGACAGACAGACAGGCAGGCAGGCAGACAGACAGACAGGCAGACAGACAGACAGGTTCTGGTGGTATTCATTCGGGCTGTAGTGGTGCTCGGTTCATTTTCGGTCCAATAAGAAAGAAAAAAGCCAAACATAAAATAGCTTCTCATTTACTTTGAAGTTTTGTAAACAAACAAATCAATACTTTATAATTGTTTTTAAACGATACATTAACCCTCGTCAGTACAATAATACTGCCACAAACTGCTACTCATAGTAAATTCTCCAATTAATCGGAGGTTCTCAAATAAAGTACATATAGAAGGGCTTTACTGCACTTTGCAGCAAACACTTCAGCTTTACGTTCCTAATATTCATGTGTGTCCTGAAAGTGTATCTGCAAATGAAACATCCCTGAAGCGTGGAGCCACACGGGGCCCCGTGGAGCCCCGTGGAGCCCCGTGGAGCCCCGCGTGGCCCCGTGGAGCCCCGTGGGGCCCTGCGGGGCCCCACGGGGCTCCCTGCTTCAGGGATGTTTCAGTGTGCACACAAGCCGCTGAGCGTGGCGCTCTGTGCCGCAGGGCGGCGGCTCGGCCGTCATCGACATGGAGAACATGGACGACACGTCGGGCTCCAGCTTCGAGGACATGGGCGAGATGCACCAGCGCATGAAGGAGGAGGAGGAGGTGGCCGCCGAGGCCGCCGCCACCGAGGACGACGCCGCTGACGACGGAGAGTTCCTGGGCATGAAGGGCCTCAAGGGCCAGCTGGGGAGGCAGGTCGCCGACGAGGTGAGCGAACACTGCGGGGTCAGGGGTCAGGGGTCAGGGCTTCACCTGGAGCTCTCCTGCTCAGACCGGCAGCTGATGCTGATGACAACAAACAGCCAGCAGGAGACAGTGACCGTTGCCGTAGCAACGCATGTGTTGTAATTGATGCAAACAGGAAAACGTTGAGGTCAGTTTAATATTTTTAAATGTGAGCGTGTCTTTGCACACGCAGTGAAATAAACAACAACAACAAAGGGTTAGTGAGAAGAAAACTGTCATGTGAAAGCAGCAGGTGGTGGACAGGTGTGACAGCACACCTGGCTGCTGCTGGGGTCACCACGGAAACCACTGCAGTATGAAGTGAACACGGTGTGTGTGTGTGTGTGTGTGTGTGTGTGTGTGTCCAGGTGTGGCAGGCGGGGAAGCGGCAGGCGTCTAAAGCCTTCAACCTGTATGCCAACATCGACATCCTGCGGCCGTACTTTGACGTGGAGCCGGTGCAGGTCAGGAGCAGGTAGGACGCCGCGCCGCACGGCCACGCCGCGCCGCACGGCCACGCCCCGCCGCATGGCCACGCCCCGCTCTGACGTCACTTCCTGTTCTCAGGCTTTGAATTTCCCAGTCTGGGATCAGTAAAGTATACCTATCTATCTATCTTGTGTTCTCTTCCTGTTCTCAGGCTGATCGAGTCCATGATCCCCGTCCGCATGATCAACTTCCCCCAGGTGAGTCTGTCACCACACACCTGCACACGCAGGGAGGGTTGGGCTGAGGGGCGGAGCTGCTGTGAGACAGGAAGTGGAACCCGTCTGTCCGGTTTATGAAGCACAAGAGAATAATTTCATCTGCAGCCAGCACTCAGCTGTGTGTGTGTGTGTGTGTGTGTGTGTGTGTGTGTGTGTGTGTGTGTGTGTGTGTGTGTGTGTGTGTGTGTGTGTGTGTGTGCTGATCCTGTGTCTCCTGTGCAGAAGATCGCAGGCGAGCTGTACGGCCCCATGATGCTGGTGTTCACGCTGGTGGCCATCCTGCTGCACGGCATGAAGACCTCGGGCACCGTCATCGTAAGGCCACGCCCCCCGTCCTGACACATGGGACTACATTACCCAGAAACCCTTGCTGTGATGGGCCTGTAACGCTGCGTTCCTTTGCACTGAGAAGTTGGACAAACAAAAAGTGCAGAAGCTGTGGAGCTCAGAGTCAGTGTGTCAGAGACACTGAGCTGACCTCTGACCCCTGACCTCTGACCTCTGACCCCGAGGGGAAACTGATTCAGGTGCAGTCGCTCAAATTCTCAAGAGAAAAATGTATTTATAAGCATAAGTGAAATTATTAAAATATGTGCTTTTACAGTAAATACAGAAATAGGAAATTGAGCTTATGTAAAAATATAACCAGCTGTTTGCACAGAGGGGCGTGGCCTGTTGCTCCTGCAGGTGCAGACAGTTCAGTCAGCAGGTACACACACCTGGAATGCAGCGAGCTGGCCGCTGGGACGTCCCGACTCTGAGTCTTCCAACTTCCGAGTTCACTGGAACGCAGCGTCAGGGCTCCCTGTGTAATCCATAGATCAATCCACAGATTACCTCACTGATCCCAGATTGGGATTTTCTCAGACAGTCTGAGCTGAGCGCCGCCGCGCCCCTCACTCTGGCTCCTGGCGTCACGGTTCTTGTTGCCTTGGCGACAGCCGCCCCCTCGTGGGCGGCGCTCGGTGTGTGTGTGTGTGTGAGAGTGGGCGGGGCTCATGTTGACCTGTGTGCCGCAGAGGGAGGGAACGCTGATGGGAACCGCCATCGGAACCTGTTTCGGCTACTGGCTCGGCGTCTCGTCCTTCATCTACTTCCTGGCGTACCTGGTCAACGCCCAGATCACCATGCTGCAGATGCTGTCGCTGCTGGTCAGTCCACACGCCCCGCAGGCCACGCCCACACCCGGCAGGCCACGCCCACACCCGACACACCCACACCTGACATGCCACGCCCACACCCAACATACCCCAAACAGACCTGACATGCCCATACATCCTTGGTGTGTGTGTGTGTGTGTGTGTGTGTGTCAGTGCTCTAACTCCGCCCCCTCCCCCCTCAGGGTTACGGGCTCTTCGGTCACTGCATCGTCCTCTTCATCACCTACAACATCCACTTCCACTTCCTGTTCTACGCGCTGTGGCTGCTGGTGGGCGGGCTCTCCACGCTGCGCATGGTGAGAGCTGCACTTCCTGTTCTTGTCTTTGTTCGTGACTCTAAATAAAGATTTTAAAAAAACAAACCCGGCGTGCTCCTGCCGTCCACCAGGTGGCGGCGCTGCTGTCGCGGACGGTGGGTCAGACTCCTCGCCTGCTGCTGTGCGGCAGCCTGGCCCTGCTGCACATGCTCTTCCTGCTCTACCTGCACTTCAACTACCACCAGATCGTCGAGGGTGAGCCCTTCACAATAAAAGCTGCCTCCGGCATCACACTCTGCTGCTGCTTTTGGTCAGCCCTTCACAATAAAAGCTTTTGCTCCAAACTCAGTTTCACAAGATCAGAGATCAAAGAGAGTCTTTCAGCAAATCTGAGCTTCAGTTAGCATGCTGCTAATGCTAACAAGTGCACAGTACTGCTACTATAGTGCTAGCTAGCTGCTGCTGATTAACTAGCTGCTGCTAACAGGTGAGGTCAGCTCACAGGTGAGGTCAGCTCACAGGTGAGGTCAGCTCACAGGTGAGGTCAGCTCACAGGTGAGGTCAGCTCACAGGTGAGGTCAGCTCACAGGTGAAGTTAGCTCACAGGTGAGGTCAGCTCACAGGTGTTGTTGTTTCAGGTCTGCTGGACTCACTGGAAGGCTCCAACATGGCCGCCATGCAGCGGGTGGCCCGAGACGTGCTGAAGCTGCCTGTTGTTGTCAACGCTACAGTGAAGAGCCAATGAACACTCTCACACACACACACACACACACTCACACACACACACACACACACACACACACACACACACACACACACACACACAAACACTCACACACGCTCTCTCACACACACACACACACACACTGCGCTGACGATAAAGAGGAGCAGCTGAATGGGACACGAGCCTGAAATCAGCAGGAAATGACAAAAAGCTGCGAGCAGGAAACTGAACGCACCTGAAATTTATCAGCCAACAAAAAAACGTCAAAATAAAAATCCAACAAACAAGAAAATGACCTGAAAATGAGCCAGCAAAGCTTTGTGGACGTTTCCCTGCTCTTTTTTTTTTTATCATTTCTTATCGTATTATTATTATTATGTTTATTATTATTATGTTCATGTCATTCCTTTCTTTCTCGTTCTTCTTCTGCGGCTAATTTCCAGCTCCTTTTCCTGGAAGCTTTCCCTCGTGCCGCTCGGCGCCGCTCGGCCCGCGGCGTTCACACGAACTCCCTGTCAGTCTGAGAGGGTCAAAGGCTTCCACCCAGAGGACGAGTGACGCGGCTGCAGGCGGCGCCTGACGTCACGGCGTGCTGACGTCAGCGCGCTGTGACGTCAGCGCGCCGTGACGTCAGCACGCCGTGACGTCAGCACGCCGTGACGTCGCCACACCGTGATGTCAGCACGCCCTGACGTCGCCACACCGTGATGTCAGCACGCCCTGACGTCAGCACGCCCTGACGTCAGCACGCCCTGACATCGCCACACCGTGATGTCAGCACGCCCTGACGTCAGCACGCCCTGACGTCAGCACACCCTGACGTCGCCACACCGTGATGTCAGCACGCCTGCGCGGGGGGTTCTGTATGTTCTCTGTGTCTCTGTTGTGTTTGTGGACCTGCTGAAGGTGAATAAAGCAGCTGAGCTCTGTGTCTGATGTCTTTATTTGATTGGCTCCTGTGGTCACGTGGTGCTGAGGGTTCACAGGTCAAACATCAGGAGAGCAAGGCACCAGCACTGCCAGGGTGGAGGGTTCGATTCCCACAGGAAAGTGCCTGCACCAACATGGCACGACTTTTATTTTGAAAAATGTCACTGATCGGCTTTTAAAATGGATTAAATTTTTTAAAAAGTGGTTTTGGTGACGTCACAGAGCAGAGGCG
>NC_043994.1:32919717-32922217 GCF_902150065.1 Myripristis murdjan | reverse complement strand
GTTTGGCTGAAAAGGCGCAGGGAGGACAGGAACGATGCCTGAAGGGAAACTGCTGGGTGAACAGTACCAGAACATTCAGAATACAAGAAAAACATATTTTAAATAAAAAGAAAATACTGGGAACATTATAAAAAAAAATACCAGAAAATGTAAAAATAAGATTTTTAATAATCACAAGAAAATTTATTTAAAAGAGCATTTGTGAAAAAGCTGGATGTGCAGGCAGTGGGCTGCAGGGCGAGCAGATTAATAAACAGTAAATTAATAATTTATTGAATTGAATTGTATTGATGATCATGAATTATTTTAGTCAAAAAAGGAAGAACAAAAACTCAACATGTGAGTTCTTTAGCCCATAGTTTCTCATACTATTTCTCACATAGTTTCTCGGGGTACGTGGAGGAACTCCAGGGGGTACGTGAGATTTTTAAAAATTATACAATACTTAGATCTGACCGAGCAATCTGATTGGTCAATCAGACGTTTAAAATGTGCTCAAATGAGCATGACAGCACGGCTAGCCGTGCTCAAATGAAAAACACCTCGTCACTGAGAATATTACTCCGCCTATATCTTATTGCTCGAGTCTGTATGGTTTCCATGGCAACACGAAATGTTTCACTGAAACCCAAATCAGAAGCCGCTGTCAACTTTGTTCGCCTGCATAATGGACCGTTTTGTTGTCAGTTTTGATTTATTTGGCGACCTAAGTTTGGATAAACGGCTGAACGAGGAAGACAAGACAGAAGAGAAAAAGGAGAGATACACGAGAGTGACGAGTGAAGAGCTGGATCAGCTGGAGAGGTCAGGAAATGAAGCCGGTACGGCCCGGTCAACGTCTTGGGCCGTCAAATGTCTACAAGACTACCTGACAAACACCGGGCAAACAGCTGATTTCTCACCTGTAAGGAAAGAAGAGCTGAACAAGATCCTCCGTGAATTTTATGGAGCTTTAATTTCTATAATAAAGAGAATGAAATGCCTCAGAAGATTCAGCACCATGGACAGTACCTGCTGAGGCAGAGTCAGCACCACGGACAGTACCTGCTGAGGCAGATTCAGCACCACTTCATTTGTCAGTTTGTTTGCATCTGTACATTGGAATGAACATTTAATAAATCAACACATCTGTGAAAGCTGTGGTCTTTATTTCAGAGGTAAATTGATAACAGCCTGAAAAGGTGATTCTATAACTCTGTTCAGCCTTAATGTGACTGCTTACTGTCCTTACTTTTGCTGCTTAGCCACATTAATCAGAGCTGGCGTTAAATTGGAGTGACACACCCCCAGCTGAAATAAAACATCTGCCGGTGACTTTATGAAAAGACAGATGTTTGTTGTGGCCGACACTGGAAAGCAGTAGCCTGTATTTAAATATAACTGTTCATATAAGTTGGTTGTAGATAAAGATCAGCTGTGCTGGTGAGTCGTTGTCACGGCACCTGTCAGATTAAAAATGACTGAGAAGTCGGCAGGAGTATAACTATCAGTCCATGAAAAAATGATTTTTTCCAGCGGATATTCTAGTTCCAACATGATTGAGCTAGCAGAGCAGTTTTGTGTTGCTGTGTGTGGTATTTATTCAGTTTTGGGAAATCACGATGTCTAGAAAACATGATAAGCCCAAGTTGGCTGATAAGGACTAGTTACCGTCAGATCTCATGTGTTTCCACTGAAACGGAGAGAATACGAGCAACAAACTTTGATATTTTCAGAGCGAAATGCCCACAGTATGAATACATTTTGATTAGACATTTTATTTTGTTGGTAATAGTTGTATAATTGCATTATTACACTCGAGGGTGCGCTTGAACATCATTATTCTAACTTCACCTTCTAACTTGTGTGTGTGAGTGTGTGTGTGTGTGTGTGTGTGTGTGTGAGTGGCAGTATTATTATTTATGGATGGCTCCAATCAATATCTGCTGTTGCCAGGCAATCACAAACAGTCTCTCTCTCTCTCTCACACACACACACACACACACACACACACACAGAGCAGGTTATTATCCAGGTGATTCATCAGCGTTAATGAGCTTCATCAAAGTATTTTTGGCTGTAGATTGATGACATCACTCATGAATATTAATGAGTTCATTAAATCAGCTGAGTGGAGTCAGACAGACAGAGAGAGAGAGAGACAGGCACTGAGCTGTCTCTGCTGTGGCGGCCATATTGGAGGTCTGCCAGTGTTGACTGGGGACTTTCTTGTTTTTTGGAGCCTCAGAGCGCAGGAGGATGAACCGAACATGAATAAATAAAAACATGAAAAGGAGGAGCTTCATGAGATTGACATCATGATGGATCTTGTATCCATAATGCAGACGTTATGGAGAACTCCCTCATGTCATGGTGATTATGAACTAACTGACATGAAGGAAGGTGGAGCAGAGGAGGACACACAGACGCTCTGAGACCCGTTTACCTTTAAAATATTTTATTTGGTTTAAAATATACGTTGGTTTACAAACTCAGAAAATAAAAGGATTATTTGTTTTAA
>NC_043994.1:32902217-32907217 GCF_902150065.1 Myripristis murdjan | reverse complement strand
CCCGACCCGGCGGTGGTGAGAGCCGGCCGGCCCGGCTCAATTACACCCACCTCGTTAAGGCTAACGAGCTGAGAGCGGGCGGCGGCGTCCGGACAGACGAGCTGCAGCTCATATGCGTCAGGAGGCTGCTGCTCTCCACTGAGGCTCTTAGTGGTAGCGATGCAGAATGGGAGGCCGTTGCCATGGTTACCACACAGACTGGGAAGTGACCTCCAGTCTCCAGTTTAACTCGGCTAAATATTTGTCTGCGGCTGCTAAGAAACAAACCTCAGCGGCTCCTGCCAGGGAACCTCAGGCAGATTTCACAATTTAGAACATTTTAACGAGTTTAATTCCCCTTTTTCTGCTGCAGGAACCATCATCTTCATCATCTTCATCATCATCATCATCATCTTCATCATCTTCATCATCATCATCTTCATCATCTTCATCATCATCATCTTCATCTTCATCATCTTCATCATCATCTTCATCATCTTCATCATCATCATTATCATCATTATCATCATCATCATCATCATCATCTTCATCATCATCATCATCATCTTCATCTTCATCATCTTCATCTTCATCATCTTCATCATCATCATCTTCATCATCATCATCATCATTATCATTATCATCATTATCATCATCTTCATCATCATCATCATCATTATCATCATTATCATCATCATCATCTTCATCATCATCATCATCACTGCCAGCAGCAGCAGCAGCGGCGGTGGCGGCGGCAGCCTAACCCGTCCAGCAGGGCAGGAAGGCGCGGCCCGGACTGACTCCGCCTCTCAGGTTGTCTGATGGAGTTTGGATCAGCCCGTCGGCTCTGCTGAATAAACTGATCAGACTTCAGTCACCTGCTCCAGTTGGCCTGCAGGGGGCGCTACCGCGTTCATTTACATCAGGTTCTGGGCTGCATTCGGTCCAATGAGACCTTCACGGTGGCTGGGTCATTTTTCCTGACGTCAGTACGACCCGAGGCGACACACGGATATTTTAGGCTGCTTCCTGATTTATTATCTGAAATCAATCAATCTGCAGCCGACCGATCAATGAGAAGCTGCACGTCGGCTCATAGTGACTCACAGAATGTAGAATTACATCAAGCAGCTACACACAGGCCTGTTTGTTTGTTTGTTTGTTTGTTTGTTTGCTTGTTAGCAGCTGCTGTCACCGCCTGCTGACAGGATCAGTAAAGTTGGAGCCAACATCATCTTTTCTTTATCAAAATATTGAACATTATAAAATAATTAACATTCCAGCTGAAACTAATGATTATTGTTAATTGTTTGCTGGTACATTAACAATATTTTCAGAGACAGACAGGCAGACAGACAGACAGACAGGCTGACAGACAGACAGACAGACTGACAGACAGACAGGCAGACAGAGACAGACAGACAGACAGACAGGCAGACAGAGACAGACAGGCAGACAGACAGGCAGACGGGCAGACAGACAGGCAGACAGAGACAGACAGACAGACAGGCAGACAGACAGGCAGACGGGCAGACAGACAGGCAGACAGAGACAGACAGACAGACAGGCAGACAGACAGGCAGACGGGCAGACAGACAGACAGGCAGACAGACATGCAGACAAACAGACAGACAGGCAAACAGACAGGCAGGCAGACAGACAGACAGACAGGCAGACAGAGCAGAGCGACCCACGTTGAGCTCCTCCAGCCTGTCGATGGTGTTCTTGGCGTCCAGCAGCTTGTTGGTCAGCTCCACGATCTCCTGGTCCATCGTCTTCTTGTCCCTCTCCACCTTCCGTAGCTGCGGGGGGAGAGGCGTCATGTTAGAGCAGCACGCGGCAGTCAGACGCCAACGTGACCAATCAGGGCCCTCGCCTGTCTGACGCTGCGTTCATGTCATGTGGGAACAAAAGCTGCTGGAAGAGGCGTTTTGTTTGCCTTTCTTCTTTTCCTGTATTTAAACCTCCAGACTAAACCTGTCTGTCCCTCGGAACGTTCCTCCACCTCAACAAACCTTTTATCATACAGATCTCACAGCTCAGAGTCAGACTGGGAGTTTGTGGGTGAAGCAGCCGCCTCATAATGTTCTGCTCAACACTCAGAAACCACACAGCTGATGATTGGCTGTGGAAAGCAAAACGTTTGCCCGCTTAGGGACTATTTTCCCTGGAGGAGGAGGAGGAGGAAGAGGAGGAGGAGGAGGAGGAGGAGGAGGAGGAGGAGGAGGAGGAGGAGGAGGAGGAGGAGGGAGCGTTTCAGTTTGAAAAAGTCCTGAAAAGCCAACAGTGCTGCTGCTTTTAGGAAAACTCATGTGGAGGACTTTATTGGGCTGATGGAAAACTGGAGTGAAGAAAGTGTGAAGGCTCTGAAAGTTCATGTTCATATCAGAGTGGAATGAATGGAAACCAGCGGCTGGAGGAAAAGTCAGAAAACAGTCAGAAAAACTAAAAGAAGAAAGAGGAACAAGGTCCTGTCTGCAGCGTGTCCTCCCTTCTCCACGTCTGGAGACTCTTTGCTTCTGGTTCAGAAGCAAAGTCAGACACGGCCAGCCTGCAGACGCCCTGCCTGGGCCTCAGCTCCTGGACCAGCAGCGACTCAGACCAGCCCACCTGAGCCCACCTGAGCCCACCTGAGCCCACCTGAGCCCACCTGAGCACAGGTGGAGTGACACGCACCGCTAACAGCCAACCAAACTCTGGGATTAAACTCTGCTCATGTTGTTGTTGTAATCTGAATAATCTCAGAATCTGCTTCCAAGCCAAACCCAAACTGTCCAGAGGTCTATTTCACAAAAGGTGGATTAAATAAGCCAGGATATAATCCAAATCCAGGCTTGCTAAAGCCTGCCCCGCACAGCCTGGTTTATTCCACTAAAGCCAAGTCAGGCTGAGAAGGAGCGACTTTAGCGAGTCTGGATTGTGAAGCCAGGCTGGTGCGCGATCACGCCTCCCTTCAGACCATGCCGGTCGATCGCAGATTCCTTGAACGTGACCAATCAGAGCGAAGCAGAGGGCTGCGTCACTCAGTCTGGACGAGACTTAGCGCCTAATACAAGCATGAGGAAGTAAAGGAGCTTATTAACCGTAAAGGCAATACAAGCGTTATAATTAAAGCAAGGGAGACAGCGTGGCAAAGTGTTGACAACAAACTTAATGCATAAGTCGTCCAAAAATATATATATTATTTATATTATCATTATTCAGTCCATAAATATATATATTATTTATATTATCATTATTCAGTCCATAAATATATATATTATTTATATTATCATTATTCAGTCCATAAATATATAGGCTAAGCAGTTGTCAACCTACTATCTCCAATGCTATAGGCCTATTATATGCGCTCTATCTATCACTCTATCTATCACTCTATCTATCACTCCATCTATCTGCAGTGCCGTGCAATGTCCCGACTGCATGGCAATACCAATTAAATGTGTTCCTCCATAATTATGAGACTGAGAGGACGGCACGTAGCCTAACCCTCCAGCCTCCATGGCTGTAATGCAGTGTTTCTCAAATCTTTACATTTCAAGCTCTCCCCTTAACTCAGACAGTGTTCAGAACAGGTCCATTTGGTTCCATTTGACACTGTCAGAGTTAAAGACTTGTAAGGATCAGTCTAGACCCCCTAAAGGAACCCACAGAGTCCCTGGAATCTGCTCTGAGAAACACTGCTGTAAGTGTTCTAGTTTCATTTGTTGAATAATTCATTTCTTATTCATGTCCATAAAGGACATGAGCCATTGTGAAACAATTATGATTCATGGTCACACACTATTAGAGTAATGTAATTAAATTGATTATATCTTAATGCATTTATTTTCATTTTATTTGAGTGTAGCATCATTTGAAATGAGTCCATATACTAACAGGTGTTGAATTAACAAAGTAATTGGTTTACGATTGGAGTCACTGACTAATAGTAATTTGACAAAGTTGAACATCAGGGCACTGGATTAATTTAATCTGGACTTCTAGCCTGGTCCGGAGCAGGCTAAGGCTTAGGCTAAGTTTCCATGGTAACTAAAGTGGGATTACTTTCATGAAACCGAGTTCAGGCTCATTATAGCCAGGTTTACTGGCCAGGTTAATCTCGCAAAATAATCCACCTTTCATGAAACCCATTAATCCCTAATCCTGGCTAGATTAAGTCAGATACTAAATCCAGGTTTAAAACCTAATCTAGGTTTCGTGAAATAGGCCCCAGGTTCCATGTGAATCCTAACCCTAATCCCGACCCCGACCCACATCCTGACCCCGACCCCTGACCCCTGACCCCTGACCCACATCCTGACCCCGACCCTTGACCCTGACCCCGACCCTTGACCCTGACCCTGACCCCTGACCCACATCCTGACCCCGACCCTTGACCCTGACCCCGACCCCTGACCCACATCCTGACCCCTGACCCCTGACCCAGGCCAGGATTCAGTGTCTGCTGCTTTCCCACGTGAAGCAACCGTCACATTAGCTGAAAAAAAAAATCCACTGCAGGTGAGTAGTGAGGTCACAGAGGCTCCGCCCCTTCATCATCCTCTGCCTTACCTGACAACACTGTGTGTGTGTGTGTGTGTGTGTGTGTGTGTGAGAGAGAGAGAGAGATACCCACGTCCCACTACATCACTGGCCACACCCACCTGCAGCCCCGCCCATCACCTGGCAGCCATGTTTGATGTACTATCAGTTCTGTTCATTTTGAATAAACAAAGTAAACTAAAATCTAAAAATCAAACGCACCTGCTTCCTGCCACCGCCATGCTAGCAAACATTAGCACCCAGCTACTTCCTGTAGCTTACCTTTTCTTCTGTGTTTCAGTTTCACAGCAACAACTTGGCAGGTTTAGCAACTAACATGAGCTAGCATCAGCTAGCAGACAGCTAACATGAGCTAGCATCAGCTAGCAGACAGCTAAAATGAGCTAGCATCAGCTAGCAGACAGCTAACATGAGCTAGGTTTAGCTAGCAGACAGCTAACATAAGATAGCATCAGCTAGCAGACAGCTAACATAAG
>NC_043994.1:32879717-32894717 GCF_902150065.1 Myripristis murdjan | reverse complement strand
TTCCAGGCCGCAGGTGTGGTGCCGGGGGAGGGCGGGGCCGAAGACCGCGTGGAGGACAGGGACGCCTCGGGCTCCGCCTCCTGGTCCGGAGAGCCGGCGTTGAGCTTGCGGGGGCCATCCGGCGCCCTGTCCTCATCCAGCAGCTCCGCCGACATGCACTTCCTGATGATGTCGTTGTGGCAGGGCCGAGTGCATGCTGAGGGAGTTGGACTGCTTCAGGATGCCCTTCGGGGCGCCGGGGGTGCGGGTGGCGCCGGGGGTGCGGGTCCCGGTGGCGGTGTGGTTCTGCCTTCCTCCTCGTGGCGGCAGGACGTTCAGCGGGCTCTGGGGGATCACGAGAACCCCAGTGCTGCCGGCGCTGACGCGAGTTGATGCATGTCGGTTCCTCGCCGTGACGCCGACTGCAGTGGTTTGGGTGCGGGGGGGCCGGTGGGCGTGGCCGGTGAGGCGCGGCGGCGGCAGGATGCTGATTTCCAGGCTGGACAGGCTGGACGTATCCGTGTCGCTGTCTGTGATCAGGGGTGGCGACATGAAAGCGGCGCACTGCGGCCTTTTGGCGGCCGTGGGGGGGTGGATGATGCGTGGCTGTGGGGGGTCGGGGGTGTTTGGGGGGTGCGGGTTTACCTGGCTGAGGTCGGGCTGTGGCGCTGGGGGGGGCAGCGCGGCGGGCAGGGCGTGGCGTGTCTCACGGTGCTGCGGCGGAGCCTTTCGGTACGGCTTCCTGGCCGGGGCAGCACTCGTCATCCTGGGCCCTCAGCGTCCAATGGCCTCGCTTCCTTCCTTCCTTCCTTCCTTCCTTCCTTGGCGTCGTGTCAGTCCTGCCAGGAAAACAAACGTGAGATGAGGCAGAAAGAACCCGACGCCCGCCGAGCGCCCGCTGACCGCCCCGCACAGCGGCTGAGAGACAACTGCACTGTGTCAACTACATCTCTCTCTCTCTCTCTCTCTCTCTCTCTCTCTCTCTCTCTCTCTCTCTCTCTCTCTCTCTCTCTCTCTCTCTCTCTCTCTCTCTCTCTCTCTCTCTCTCTCTCTCTCTCTCTCTCTCTCTCTCTCTCTCTCTCTCTCTCTCTCTCTCATATCGATGGATGGACAGTCAGTGTGTGTGTGTACAGGAGTGATGTCACTCCACATCAACATCAAACACGCCTCCGCCTCTACACACACCTGCATGCCAGCATGGAACTCTGTGTGTGTGTGTGTGTGTGTGTGTGTGTGTGTGTGTGTGTTTGTGTGTGTGTGTGTGTACATGCCTATAGTCTATGTGTGTTGTTCTGTGTATCTCTGATGGGCATGATGTGATTTCACACTGAGTGTGTATGCAGTAACAGTAATGTGTGTGTGTGTGTGTGTGTGAGCGTGCGTGTGTGAGTGTGTGTTTGTGTGTGTGTGTGTGTGTGTGTGTGAGTGAGTGTGTGTGTGTGTAGGCCACAGAGAGGAAAATGTGGGCGAGCCGGAGGCGACATATTGATCTCAGCAGGAAGTGCAGCTCCATTGATCTGAATGAGGCTAATGTTAGCATGTCAGAGCTAGCCTGTTAGCCTGCTGCTGCCACGCTGTCACACACAGTAGTAGTATCACAATGCAGTATCACAATAGTACACGGTAATGCTACAATACTACATTGGAATACTACACTGTAATACTACAATACTACACTGTAATCCTACAGTTCTGCATCGTAATACTACGATACTACACCTGCACGCTGTAATCCCACAGCACCTTCTAACTGCAGCTCTGTGCTCGTCCTGCACCTCGCCTCTCTCTGAGTGTGAGGGGTCACCTCAGGTCACATGACCCCGCTCCCCTCGCTGGCCCCGCCCCCTCCTGTCTCCCTCCCCACTTCCTGCAACACGGTGAGCGACAGAGAGGATCACATGACGCTCGGCGCGCCCTGAGTTTGGCTTTGGCACGAAACATGGATGACCGAACAGCAGTGAAACACACAGGAAGCCCCGCCCACTTCCCGACACGCACACGCGCACGCACGCGCACACACACTCACACAGCGATGCCATGGCAACGCCACCTGTACCTTCAGCATGGAGAGCTGTTCCTCTGCACAGTGACAAAACCTCTCTTAGCGCTCTTATTGTGAAACAGCTCTTGTTGTGAAACAGCTCTTATTGTGAAAGGTAGCGTCGTCACGTCAGGCTGATGAGCAGAGACGGCTCTGCTGGAACAACCAGACATCAACAGTCAAAATGTAAAGAGTCACACTGTGGCACCAGCGTGTGAATGACGTGCACACACACACACACGCCCACACGCACACGCACACGCACACCCACACACACGCACACACCCACACACTAATTATTTATTATTCCAAACTGAATTCAAGCTGGACTTCTCTTCAGCTCCGTTCCATTCAGCTGAGAGCGTCCAGGTCACATGACCAGCTGCTGGCCCAAGGGGACCAATGACGAGCCATCGATCACTCACTCACTCACTCACTCACTCACTCACTCACTCACTCACTCACTCACTCACTCACTCACTCACTCACTCACTCACTCACTCACTCACACAGCTGTGCAGCGATTTCGGACAGACGAATTGAAACTCCCCGAATGATCAATGATATTCACTCTGACAGAGAGGACACACACATGTGTGCACGTGTGTGTGTGTGTGTGTGTGTGTGTGTGTGTGTGTATGTGTGAGAGAGAGAGAACTGTGGTTTGTTTGACTGTACATGTGACCAGATCTATTGTGCGCACTGCTATGTCAGCTGTGTTCTGGTGAATGTCTAAGACTAATTTTTTCATGAGGGAGACAGTAAAGGCTAATCTAATCTAGTCTAATCTAATCTAGTCTAATCTAATCTAGTCTCTAATGTGGGCAGCAGCAGCAACTCCCTGACTGCTGCTGCGTGTCAGTGTGTTAATACCTTAGTACAGACCCATATCAAGAAAGAAATGACGATTCCAATTAGCGCATATCAAATCAGATAATGTGTGATATGCATGTGTAAACAGAATAATTCAAAGAACTTGTAATTGACTTTTTTTCTTGTCTTTGTGTGTGTAATCAACTTGTGAATTTTTATAGTGATATCTAAAAGTAAAATGTTGAACCCCTTTCCCCTGTGTGTTAAAGGCTGATTTTTTGGTATCATATGATCATATAGAGGTGATGTTCAAAACTTTCCACCAATGGGATTCCTTGGGACTTTTTTGCTCACTCAGGACAAACTGAGGATACAGAATCAGTTGAGTTTGCTTCTCTTGCAGTTTGTCCGAGGTTTTTTAATAAAATGACTGGACTATGAGTTTGGATAAACGGCTGAACGAGGACGACAAGACAGAAGAGAAAAAGGAGAGATACGCGAGAGTGACGTGTGAAGAGCTGGATCAGCTGGAGAGGTCAGGAAATGAAGCCGGTACGGCCCGGTCAACGTCTTGGGCCGTCAAATGTCTACAAGACTACCTGACAAACACCGGGCAAACAGCTGATTTCTCACCTGTAAGGAAAGAAGAACTAAACAAGATCCTCCGTGAATTTTATGGAGCTTTAATTTCTATAATAAAGAGAATGAGATGCCTCAGAGGATTCAGCACCACGGACAGTACCTGCTGAGGCAGATTCAGCACCACGGACAGTACCTGCTGAGGCAGATTCAGCACCACGGACAGCACCTGTCAGATTTTCCACGGAGATGTGCGGCTGTAACTTTGTTCTTGTTATTAATATGTTAATGTTATCAGTTATTAATCAGCCTATTAATCGTTATTAATTTGTTTAGTCTTTATGAGTTTCCTAGGCCATTGATTTAATTAATTTGTCAATTTGTTTGCATCTGTACATTGAAATGAACATTTAATAAATCAACACATCTGTGAAAACTGTGGTCTCTATTTCAGAGGTAAATTGATAACAGCCTGAAAAGGTGATTCTATAACTCTGTTCAGCCTTAATGTGACTGCTTACTGTCCTTACTTTTGCTGCTTAGCCACATTAATCGGAGCTGACGTTAAATTGGAGTGACACACCCCCAGCTGAAATAAAACATCTGCCGGTGACTTTATGAAAAGACAGATGTTTGTTGTGGCCGACACTGGGAAGCAGTAGCCTGTATTTAAATATAACTGTTCATATAAGTTGGTTATAGATAAAGATCAGCTGTGAGTCACTGTCACGGCACCTGTTAGATTAAAAATGACTGAGAAGTCGGTAGGAGTATAACTATCTAGTTCCAACATGATTGAGCTAGCAGAGCAGTTTTGTGTTGCTGTGTGTGTATTTATTCAGTTTTGGGAAATCACGATGTCTAGAAAACATGATAAGCCCAAGTTGGCTGCTGATAAGGACTAGTTACCGTCAGATCTCATGTGTTTCCACTGAAACGGAGAGAATACTAGCAACAAACTTTTATATTTTGAGAGCAAAATGCCCACAGTATGAATACATTTTGATTATACATTTTATTTTATTAGTAATAGTTGTATAATCGCATTATTACAAATAATAAAAACAGTGATCACGCCAGCATGGCCTGTATCATGTATGACATAGCGGTTCACATTCACCTGTTATGGCCAACAGACTTCAGGTGTTTCTTCCTGCCTCTTCAGGGCTCACTCACAGCGAAGCGGCCGGCATTGTTCTCACTAAAATAATTTAAAAAGTGTTTGGCATCCATATTTGTAATTAATTCACTCCGATCAAGTTTTTTAACAGACTAACATTAAGCCTCTCTCCCTTGTGCGGCACGCGAACATGAACGGTGTGTTCCTTGGCTGGGATTGGTCAGGTTTTAGGCCAGAGGAGTTCGATTGGTTAAAGTAATGTCAGGTAAGCTCCTGGTTCAAAAGGGTGAAGCAGCGTCCCTGTGTGTGGGACAAGCAGAGCGGACGCTCGCCGGCGCCCCCTATGGAGGCCACCATCACTGTCTGATAATGAGCTTCAGACAGCAGAGAGACCTGCAGCACTGACCTCAGAGCTGCTGTTTGCCGCTCAGTCACTTTCAGCAGCGCAGCAACACTGCTCTGAGGTCAGCTAATGTTCAGAGCAACAGGCCCATGGAGCTCAGAGGGACAGGAGACACTCTGCTGTTTCCACAATGCCACCATGCCACCCTCAACCCGTCCCTGGACAGGAGAGGGTTTTCCCAACATGTCCCGCTTTATTTCTGATGTCTGAGGAAAACGATCGCCTGCTAAGTCTGTTCACTGAACACATTTAAAAAACGACACAGAGCACAGAGCCGTGTGGCTCCTGCATGCAGGTCCGACATGTTTATCAGCTGCTGTGATTTCACTGTCTTCATGTCTTCATGCAGAGCAAAATAAACTTTCAAACTGAAGCAAAAAAGTCCCATTTTTCCTGCATCTTCTGGTGACCCCTGAACGCAGCAGCAGGCGTGGCGTTAAAGTGCCGTGTGGAGATAATCGCTCCGTCTCTGCTGTTTAAAGACAACACACTGCAGCATTATGGGCTTTTAATCACCGCATGCAGCTGCTGTCTGTGTGCATGTGTGTGTGTGCGCGTGTGTGTGTGTGTGTGTCAGAGATAACCATTTGCGGCTGGATATGCAGTGAATGATGTGAGGCAGCGAAGAGGTGTGTCTTCAAATGGTGTTTTATTCACCAAAAAAAACCCCACAAAAAGAAACGATACAATAACATGAGCAGCAGCAGCATCAGCAAATGAAACCTCACAGCCAGACAGACAGAGGTATACTGGCGCCTTATATACTCTGTCCCTGTAGGCTCAATTGGGTGCTTTCTACTCCCAGGTATAATTAATAAATTAGGCTATAATAAATTCTTATAAATACACAATATAAAATATAATTTTAGGACTACTATTAACTATCACTCATCTACTATAATTATTTCTATAAATAAATCTAATGAACCCATATTACAAGAGAAAAAATAATACACCCAAATACCAGCTCCCCCTATCCTTTCCTGCCACTTGGTCTCTCCCGGAACGTTTAATACGGTGCTCGTACCACCCGGGACTCTTTGGCCGAACACCCTGGAGCAGACACAGACATGACAAGGTAAGGACAGGTTACAGACAACTTTCAACAGCATACTTACTAATCAGACACTTGCACATTTATTTGATTTAACTGCACTTTACACCACACAGTGGTGTAGTCGCTAACACACCTGCTAATCAACTTTGATTAGGCGATCACACGCAAGTGCGGTGTCAGCGGCTAATTCAATCTTTCTTTCACAGGTGGAGCCAAGCCCTGCCTACCACCCAAGCCTGAAGACACCCATCACTCATGGTTTTACACGGTTAAATTATCCAGTTGCAAAATACTCAATAAATAACCAATAAATAGTCGGTATAAAATGTGCAAATATGCAATGTGCAAATGTTACTGTGCAAACCAATAATAAAGTGCGACTGTTGAGACTAAAGTGCGAAGTGCCGTTATTAAAGTGCATGATTGCGTTGTCTGTTAAAGTGCATTTTATATCAACCCTGTTGTGCAATATTTACAAGAAACAGTCAGTCACTCGTAACGAAGTGCTCTTCGTTACATTTCCTCCCCCCTCTCCCGAAGGAGAACAGTACCTCACTTCTCCGACATTCTGGACAGACAGTCTGCTACCACATTAGACTTCCCCGACCTGTAGCAAACAGTGAAGTCATATGGCTGCAGGGCAAGGTACCATCCAGCGATGCGCATGTTGGCATCCCTCATGCGATGCAGCCACTGCAGAGCTCGGTGGTCAGTCTCCAGAAAGAAGTGGCGTCCCAGCAGATAATATCTGAGGGTGTCGATGGCCCACTTCATCGCCAAGCACTCCTTTTCCACCGTCGAGTATCTGGTTTCCCTGTCGAGCAGCTTGCGACTCAGGAACACCACCGGCCTCCTCTCTCCCTCCACCTCCTGCAACAGCACCGCCCCCAGGCCCACTCCAGAAGCGTCTGTCTGCAGCGTGAAAGGTTTGTCAAAGTCCGGGCTGTGGAGAACTGAGTGTGTGCAGACGGCATCTTTAAGGTCTCTGAAGGCCCTGTCACACTCATCAGTCCATCTCAGTTTGTTGGGAGCTGAGGCTCTGGTCAGCTCATTCAGCACCACTGCTCTGTCTGCAAAGTGAGGAACAAACTTGCGGTACCAGCCCACCAGGCCCAGGAAACCCCTCAGCTTCCTCTTGGTGGTGGGAACAGGGAAAGAGTGGATGGCCTCCACCTTCCCCAGCTGTGGCTTGATCTTACCAAAGCCGATGATGTAGCCCAGGTACTCCACCTCCCTCTGGGCAACAGCACACTTGCGCGGGTTGATGGTCAGGCCTGCCGCTGTGATCCGCTGTAGGACCTGCTGCAGGTGGAACCTGTGCTCCTCCCAGGACTGGCTGAACACCACCACATCATCCAGGTATGCTGCAGAGAAATCTGAGAAATCTCTTAAGACATGGTCCATCAATCTCTGGAACGTGGCAGGTGCCCCCTGGAGGCCAAATGGCATGACTCTAAACTGATACATACCAAATGGAGTTTTGAACGCCGTCAGTTCTCTTGCCTCTGGTGCCAAGGCTACCTGCCAATAGCCCTTGCTCAGGTCCAGTGTGGTGATGTACCGTGCTCTGCCAACTCTCTCCACCAAATCATCAATTCTCGGCATCGGGTAGGGGTCAAAGTTGGACACAGCATTCAGGTACCGGAAATCGATGCAGAACCTGAGTGAGCCATCTTTCTTCGGCACAAGGACAACTGGACTACACCACTCACTGCAGGAGACCTCAATTATCCCCAGCTCCAACATCAGCTTGATCTCTTTTTGCAGCGCAGGAATCAACCGCTCCGGAATCCTGTAGCTCTTTTGCCGAACAGGAGCATCCTTTGCCAGACGAATCTTATGTTGGACCAGAGAGGTGAAACCTGGCGTCTCCCTGAAGAGCTCTGGGTCAAGTAGTGGTGTGATCTGTTCCTGCTGGGTAGCAGACAGATGAGACAGGTCCACTGTGCTAGGCTCCAATGTAGAGGTGGGAAAGAACTTTTCTGTTGTGTCCTCCTCCTGGACAGCCCGCACCAACAGCTGCTGGCACACCGGCTCTGGGCGAACCTGGAAGCCTTTAAGCAAATTTACATGAAAAGTCTGGTGTTTTCTCTGCTTGTCTGGCATATAAAGTTCATACGTAACCTTACCCACTCGTTTGGTGATTTCGTAAGGTCCCTGCCATTGTGTAAGCAGCTTACTGTCACTGGTTGGTAACAGCAAGAGTACCTGCTGGCCTGGTTCAAAGACCCTTTCTCTGGCCTTCTGATCATACCAGGCTTTCTGGTGTTGTTGAGCCCTCCTCATGTTTTCATGTGCCAGCGCTGTCATCTCCTCCAGTCTCTCTCTCATTTTGACCACGTAGGCGACCACATTCTCTCCTCCTTGCTTTGGACTTTCCCAGTGGTCTTTTAGAAGGTCCAATGGCCCTCTCACCTGGCGACCATATAACAGTTCAAAGGGGGAAAATCCTGTTGATGCTTGTGGCACCTCCCGATATGCAAACAAAAGGTATGGCAGCCACTGGTTCCAGTCAGCACCTGTGTGGGAGACAAACTTGCGAAGCATGTTCTTCAGTGTTTGGTTATAGCGTTCCACCAGCCCGTCCGTCTGGGGGTGGTAAGGGGTGGTCTTAATGCCCTTTATACCTAACACTTTATAAACCTGCTGCAACAGTTTGGACAGAAAATTTGTCCCACAGTCTGTTAGGACTTCTTTGGGGATGCCTACCCTGGAGAAAAACTGTAATAGGCAGTTTGCTATCTGTCTGGCTTTGACAGACCTGAGAGGGAAGGCTTCAGGGTAACGGGTTGCATAGTCACATAACACTAAAATGTAGCGGTGACCTGAGGAACTTCTTTCCAGTGGCCCTACTATGTCCATGCCTATTCTTTCAAATGGTGTGTCTATAATAGGCAATGACTGCAGTTGTGCACGTGCTACTCCCTTTGCTGAGGTAAGCTGACATGTTTTGCATGAACTGCAGAACTGAGAGATCTGGGTGTACATTCCTGGCCAAACAAAACGACTTGCAATCCTGTGTAGCGTCTTCTGAAAAGCCATATGACCTGCCCAAGGAATTGAGTGACCTAACTCCATGACCTTTAGTCTAAACTGTTGAGGCAAGGCCAATGCCTCCGTCTTCCCTTTTCGCTGATAGAGCCGGCCTTCTGTCACTACATAAGTGGCATCATCTAAACAGCTTGGGTTGTTCTGTTTCACCCCCTCCACCTCTGTCACCTTTTCAAACCATGGTTTGAGTGTTGCATCCTGTTTCTGCAGTAATCCTACATCTGGGGGAATGTCAAAGTCTAACAGACCAGCCGGTTTGGCAGGGTCCTCTGTCTCTTTTCTAGCTGCACCCATTAGCTTTTCCCTCCGTCTCTGAGCTCTTGACTTTGGGGGTCTAACTTGGCCTGCCTCCCATTCTACCCCAAAGAAAGGCAACTCTCTGAGGACTCCCTTTGCAGACTGTGCTCTTGTGGTGACATGGCAGGGTTTGACTGGCACTGTAACTGGTGCAACATCATCTTCAGCTGGTGACTCCATGATATCTATCCCTGGGCTCTGAACCTCATCACTGCTAACATCTGGCTTACACACTGGCTGGTGCACCAGGTCATAGAGTGTGGGGAGATCATTGCCTAAAATGACTGGATATGGCAATGTTGGAGCTAATGCTACAGACAAAAGAAAAGTCTGGCCTCCTACTGTCAGATAAACTTCAGCTGTGGGGTAAACATGCTCATCACCATGAATACAGCTTATCCTAGAACTGTCCTCACTCCACTTTTCCCTTGGGACCAAGCTAGACAAAATCACTGTCTGAAAACATGCTGTGTCCAGTAAAGCTTCCTCACGCTGACCATTGATGAGAACTGGTACCGTTCGGCCTGCTTCAGTCACAGTGTCTATCCTAGTTGGTCTTGGCACTGAGCACAGAAGAGAGGGCTTGGTGTGGTGAAGGGCAGGGCAAAACTGTTTGGTGTGGCCTAAACCATTACAGTGGTAGCACCTGACTTCCTGTTTAGAGGATCTAGGCTGAGGCTTTGTAACACGGCTTGGTGCTTGTGGTGTAAACTGCCTATTGGTGGGAAAACCTTTCTCCTGTGGCTGACCAAACCCCCGTTCACCCCCAGTGGACTTACTTGCATGGGCTTGGTGCTTCCCCCAACCAAAGGTGGCATTCCGGCCCCCTGTCCTCGCTGACGTGAAGACATCTGCCAGGCGAGCCGCTTCCTCTGCTGTCCTGGGGTCATGCTCTCTGATCCAGATCTCCAGCTCTGGATGGACCATTCTCAGGAACTGCTCCAGAATCATAGTCTCTGATATGTCTGCCACAGTGGATTTTTCTGGTTTGACCCACTTTGAGAACAGGTCCTTCAGGCGCACATACAGCTCTCGTGGAGTCTCACCAGGCTCAATCTGCAGGGATCGGAATCGCCTTCGGTAGGTGTCAGGAGTGATTTCATATTTTGCCAGAATTGCCGCTTTGACTTTGTCGTAGTTTTCAGAGTCTTTGATGTCCATTAGCACATAGGCACTACGAGCTTTACCGGTGAGCAGGGGGACCAGGCGAATAGCCCATCCATTCTTGGACCAGCGACATACATGAGCCATTCTCTCAAACGTAGTCAGAAAATGCTCAATGTCATCCTCAGCAGACAAGGGCAGCAGCTTGGGTTCCCTGTGGGCAAGGGGTTCCCTCTGCGGTCTAAAGCTTTGACTTAGCTGACTGGTCATCTCCCCTGGGTCGTCGTCGTCGTCATCATCATCATCATCGTCATGGTCACCATCACCATCCCTTTCCTGGGACTGGCCTTCCTCCTGTCTCTCATATCCTTGCCTGTATTCATTGCTCATTGCATTTACTTGCTGTTGTATTTGCACAAATTGATGCTGCATATTCTTCCAACGCCGCTCCTGGCGAGAAGACTCTTTCTCCATTTGCTGATCTCTCACTGCTTGGGATCGGACGAGGGATTTAACCAGACCTGCCAGCTCCTCCAGCGTCCCCTCTGCTTTATGCTCTCCCATGGCGCCTTGTTCAGCTGATGAGGAAGCTCCCTCATCTGGCTCCTCTTGTCCATTTTTCTTTCCCCCTCTCGTCATCATCTTACTGCAGGGTGGGCCCCAGCTTCTTGACACCACTTGTCAGAGATAACCATTTGCGGCTGGATATGCAGTGAATGATGTGAGGCAGCGAAGAGGTGTGTCTTCAAATGGTGTTTTATTCACCAAAAAAAAACCCCACAAAAAGAAACGATACAATAACATGAGCAGCAGCAGCATCAGCAAATGAAACCTCACAGCCAGACAGACAGAGGTATACTGGCGCCTTATATACTCTGTCCCTGTAGGCTCAATTGGGTGCTTTCTACTCCCAGGTATAATTAATAAATTAGGCTATAATAAATTCTTATAAATACACAATATAAAATATAATTTTAGGACTACTATTAACTATCACTCATCTACTATAATTATTTCTATAAATAAATCTAATGAACCCATATTACAAGAGAAAAAATAATACACCCAAATACCAGCTCCCCCTATCCTTTCCTGCCACTTGGTCTCTCCCGGAACGTTTAATACGGTGCTCGTACCACCCGGGACTCTTTGGCCGAACACCCTGGAGCAGACACAGACATGACAAGGTAAGGACAGGTTACAGACAACTTTCAACAGCATACTTACTAATCAGACACTTGCACATTTATTTGATTTAACTGCACTTTACACCACACAGTGGTGTAGTCGCTAACACACCTGCTAATCAACTTTGATTAGGCGATCACACGCAAGTGCGGTGTCAGCGGCTAATTCAATCTTTCTTTCACAGGTGGAGCCAAGCCCTGCCTACCACCCAAGCCTGAAGACACCCATCACTCATGGTTTTACACGGTTAAATTATCCAGTTGCAAAATACTCAATAAATAACCAATAAATAGTCGGTATAAAATGTGCAAATATGCAATGTGCAAATGTTACTGTGCAAACCAATAATAAAGTGCGACTGTTGAGACTAAAGTGCGAAGTGCCGTTATTAAAGTGCATGATTGCGTTGTCTGTTAAAGTGCATTTTATATCAACCCTGTTGTGCAATATTTACAAGAAACAGTCAGTCACTCGTAACGAAGTGCTCTTCGTTACAGTGTTGTAAGTGATTTTGAACACAGTCAGTTGTGTTTTACAAAATAAGTAGAATTAGCCTTAAAAAGGTAGAACCACACATGGAAAACACGTTAACAACACACTAACAGACCGAGAGCCCTGTGTGTGAGCTCAGCAGTCAGTCTGCCACACACACACACACACACACACACACACACACACACACACACACACACACACACACACACACTGCATGATATCAGCAGCAGAACATGGTACAGTGACAGCCGGGGGCCTGATACACTTCACTGCATAGTGTGTGTGTGTGTGTGTGTGTGTGTGTGTGTGTCTGCAGTTCAAATGGCAGCAGAATGAGGCTCGTTAGTGTTTAGCTCTTAACGAGTGTGTGATTAATGAACCTCAGACTGAGAGACACACTGTTTCCTGGCTGTGACGTCACAGGCTCAGAAACACTCGCCGTGTGTTTTGGACGCTCTGCAGGTCATGTGTCCAGCTCACGCCGCTGCTCACAAACTCCTCTGCAACTCAAACTAATATTCAGTTCTAGTATTTGAAATCATGAAAGGTCGGATGGTCTGGTGATGGTGATGACATCATGGAGGCGTCAACTCCGGCACCACGCCATTAGTCCGACGCCTCGTTGTCCTGAAATCAAACGGCCATTATTCTGAAGGCCTGTTGCTCTGAACATCCACAGCGGCCCTGTCCCTGGTGTTGAACCGGCATGGGTTTTGTTCCCTCAGACGAAACACCGGCTCGGCTCTCCACCGAGGTCTTGGCTACCATTCCCCCTCATGATGTGTTCTCCTCACTCCATGTGAGTGATGCCACAGACACACTCTGCTCCTCTCTAAGTGCTTCTCAGGGTTTTTCAACCTTTTTTGAGCCCACCACATTTTTCACATTGAAAAAACCCCGCGGCACACCACCAACCACAAATGTTACAGAATGACGCTCTGTAACCTAAAACAGTGAATATAATGACAATCTAGTCTCTCAGTGTATTTATACTGAGTCAGTGTGAAAGCTGGGCCTGTTCACACGAACACTAAGCTGATATCCTGGCAGGAATTGAAGGAAGACACACGAAGCTCTTCCTCAGCAGCTCTTGGCAGCAGTTGACCAAAAACTGTCCAAAGGTAGATCAGCAAAGCTTAGCTTTAAACCATGATCTTAAACCACGGACTTTAGCTGTTTCTTTAACGGCGTCAGGTCTGAGCATCTCGTTTATAATGTCTGTGCCGCGATGTGTGCCTTTTTTGATTTGGCTATGAGTTCAGCTACGTGGTCGCTAGCTGTGACGGCTCTCTCATTCACCTCTGTGGTTTTTCTCATAAAAGTTGCCTGTTACAGATGATAATTAATTTTCAAAAAAGGTTTTTAGACCAATTAAGTGAAATTGAATAATTTCCCACGGCACACCTGATGACCTCTCATGGCACACTAACGTGTTGCGGCACAGTGGTTGAAAATCACTGTTCTAGACGACCTCTGCCCACCATCATCCAAAACTGCTCGTAAAACCTCCCCTGGGTCAGGGTGAGCCACAGGCCTCAGTAGTTATCAGACTCTCCTATCGGCATTTTCCTCCCAGCTAAAAAAATGCCCAAACCGCTTATTATCAGGAGAAAATCAGCAACACCGAAGACACTCGGAAATTATTTTCAGCCTTAAAGCCTCAACCCTCCACTGCCACGACCACCACCTCTGCTCACTGCAGACGGCTTGGCATCCTTCTTTAATGATGAGGTTTCTGCCACTAGTGATCAGTTTTCTGAGCCTGACCACCGCAGCATGCCGCCGCCAGCTAATGGGCCCTCACTCTCTCATTGACCAGTGTCACCGGGAGCAAGTCTCCAGAATTATACTCAACTCTGGTCTGACTACCCGCCCACTGGACCTTATACCCTCCAACTTCCTGAGGGGCATCTCACCCCTGCAGTCACACACATCATCACCTCCTCAGGCTTCCGCAGGCTTGAGTTTACCTGAAACTAAAGAAACCTACCCTCAACCCATCTCTGGTTTAAAATTACAGGCCAGTTTCCCTCCTGTCCTTTCTGTCCAAAACACCTGAGTGCACAGTCTTTGACCGAGTCTCTGAATTTCTCAACAAAAACAACCTACATGACCCGAGCCGGTCTGGTTTCAGAAGCGGACACCGTACTGAGACTGTGGAAACACTGACATCAGTCCTGTCCTACTTCTGCTCGACCAATCAGCTGCCTTCGACACAGGTAACCAGCAGATCTTCCTCTCTGCCCTCGCTGAGCTTCTCAGGATCTGCCGTCCGCCGGTCTGAGTCCTGCCTCTCAGGGAGGTCCCTCATGGAGAGGGGAGGTGCCTAAATCCTCCTGCTGGTCCACAGGGGTTCCTCAAGGCTCAGTGCTCGGTCCACTTCTCTTCTCAACATAAACCTCCTCTCTCGGTGCAGTCACCCGCTCGCTAGGCTTCTCATAGCAGGGAACAGCTGCTCTGCTCCTCTCTGTGCCTCTCCTCTCTGCTCCTTCTCTCTCTGTGCCTCTCCTCTCTGCTCCTTCTCTCTCTGTGCGTCTCCTCTCTGCTCCTTCTCTCTCTGTGCGTCTCCTCTCTGCGCGTCTCCTCTCTGCTCCTTCTCTCTCTGTGCGTCTCCTCTCAGCTCCTCTGTCCTCTGGAGCAGAAGCAGAGCTTCATGGCTCTTCATGTGGTTCTTCTCTCCTGAGTGGGTCTTCTCACTCTGGATGAAAGTGAACTGTAATTGCCAAATGTGAATTGTAACTGTAAAACTGATGGGGTTCAAAGCTGTGGAATTTTTTACTACAGTGTCAGGAAGGCACTGAAGGTTTGAGTGTGTGTGTGTGAGAGAGAGAGAGAGAGAGAGAGAGAGAAAGACACACACACACACACACACA
>NC_043994.1:32869717-32877217 GCF_902150065.1 Myripristis murdjan | reverse complement strand
GATAAATTTGCAGAAAATATTTTTTTTCTTGTTCCATGAATCATCTCAAATACGAACTCACGGGGGTCCCGACCCGCAGTTTGACCATCGATCTACAGTGTGACTGTACTGACATACAGACTGATGGAACCACACACACACACACACACACACACACACACACACAGCTGGCATGGTTTTGTCAGTGTTTGTTTTGACTTAATGTGAAATCTGTTGCTGTGTCACCCTGACCTCTGACCCTTGACCTCTGACCCCTGAGTCACACACCACATTTCACTGAGCTGCTGGAGGCATCCTGCTCTGTGTTAAACCCATCAGCCCTGAGGAGCGAGGAGCTGCAGCTCAGTGGGCGGGGCCAGCAGGTACGAGGTTTCCATGCAGCAGAGACAGGAACGTGACGAGGCCCAGAGGCCCGTCTGCATAACTGGAGCTTGTGGGTAGGCTTTTATTTTGAAAGTCCATTTACAAAATTTCATGTATATATTTATGTAGAATTTTTTTCTTAACCTTTTGCTCATGTAACTGAACAATACTACTACTACTACTGCCTGATGTGCTGTAATCTGTAAACAACTGTCTGTATTTGCATGTTTGATTTGGTGGCAGGTGAAGGACCAAGAGTGAAATGCTGCCCTCCGGAGAACCACAGACACACTTCACCAACCAAACAAAGGCAACTTCCTGAAAGAGGTAGAGCTCATGGCCAAGTTCGACCCAGTACTGAAGCAGCATGTTTCTGAGGTGGAAAGAAGAGCCAAACATACACCCTATTTAGGAAAAAATATTCAAAATGAAGTGGTTGATTGCATTGGTGGAAAGATTGTGGAGTCTATGGTCAAGGAAATTGAAGAAAACAAATACTTTTCAATCATTTTAGATTGCACCCCTGATTTGAGCCATAAAGAGCAGCTACCAGTCATGATTCGAATTTTTGCAGTTGAGGACACCCCACAAATAAAAGAGCATTTTATGGGGTTCCTTGAAGCAGAAGAGTCCACTGGAGAAAGCCTCTCGACCCTCATTCCAAAGAGACTTGAAGCGCTCAGCATCCCTTTAAGGGCGTTTTCACACCTGAAAGTCCAAACCAAGGTCCGAACCAAACTCCGTGATTCTGTTACATTGTAATACATTTGGTCCGGTTGGTTTGGTTTCACACTGCAAATAGAGTAACGGACTTTACAAGACAAACATACAGGGGAAATTTATTCTTCTCATTAGAGGACGCATCAACTCTCCATGCACTTCTGCGGCTCATTTTGCTTTGGTTACGCTGAGTTGTTGGGCTGGCCGGCATCTGACATCAGTATTACTTCCTGTTTATAGAAAATGAATCGAGCGAGCCAGAGCCGGCTTTTGGCATAGGCGGTATAGGCTGTTGCCTAGGGCGCCATCTGTTGGAGGGGCGCCGCTAGCGGCCGGAGGGGCGCCGGCAGCGGTTGTTTACCGGAGGGATACCCGCAGGATTTTATCGGTGTCATAGGTAGAGTCGTCGGCGACATAGGTAAAGCCGGCACTGGAGCGAGCCATCTTTTTCCCGTTCTAATACTTTTGTTGTATATTGCTACCAGCAGCATCAAGTTAATGAGCAATACATCAGAGTAACTGCTATTGGCAAGATGAGTCTCCTCATCATGCGAAAACTTTATCGAGAGGAGGAGAAAACGGCATACAGTCCTGCGAGTTATGGCAATGTGTATTCCGGAGAGAAGGTGAGTGTGGGAACATTTTTTAAAAAGATGAGCTGTCAGTAGTGATGTATTAACTTTATAGTGCTATACATTTTACCGTGCGACACTTTTCATTCAGCATAATAACGGACACGAGTCAACTAACATTGCGCCTTGCGTGTCACAGCAACGTTTAACGTTAGCAGCTAAAGTTAGCATGCCGGTCCGAGACGCATAACCATGGTAACCAGCTGGTTAGCGTGACATAACTTCCTGTACCGTAATTAAATCGAGAGCAGCAGAAGAAAAAAACTTCCTGTCATTGATACGAAGGTCCGAACCATACAAACAGTTGTTTTCACACTGCAGAAGGTCCGAACCATGGTTCGTTTGGTCCGGACCGAGACCACCTCTTTTGGTCGGACCAAACTTTGGTCCTTTGGTGCGGACTGTGGTCCGCGGCACCTTTCACACCTGTAATTTAGGTTCGGATCAAACTGAAAAGTCAGAAAGTCCGGACCAAACGAGACAGGTGTGAAAACGCCCTAAGACTGCAGAGGGCAGTCTTACGATAATGGTGCAAATATGAAAGGGAAGAGTAAAGGAGTCCGAAAATCCGAGAGCTTTATTTGTGCCATGCGGAGCACACGTGGTGAATCTGGTGGTAGCTGATGCAGCAAAAAGCTCTGCAGAAGCCACTAGCTACTTTGGCTACCTGCAGAAGTTTTTCACATTGTTTTCTGCCTCCACTCAGAGACGGTCCATCTTCAAAAAACATGTGAACACAACCCTGAAATCCTGGTCAGATACTAGATGGAGGAGTGGAATCAACAGTGTGGAGGCTGTGAGATACCAGGCTGCAGAAGCCAGAGATGCACATTTAGAGGTGAGGGACAAAGCCACAGATCCAGCCATAAAAATTGAGGCACAGTCTTGAGCTGAAGAGGTTGGATCTTACTGCTTCTCCATCTGCACTGTGGTGCGGCATTCAGCATGTCAGCAAATTATTACAATCAGAGACAATGCAGATGGATGTTGCAGTTGACCTTCTGAGGAAAACTGAGGCCTCTCTTGTCAGCAACAGAGACACTGGATTTGCTTCTGCCCAAGTGTCTGCTAAAGAAATGTGTGAGGAGATGAATGTGGAAGCTTTTCTCAAGCAGAAGAGGTTGCCAACAACTAAGAGACAGTTCTCCTGTGAGGCTCCTGACGAGGAAGTGAGTGATACACTAAAGAAAATGGAGCTATCCTTCCTTCCTTTTCCTTCCTTCAGTGTAGTGGTGGATGTCTTCATTGTGTCACTGCAGGAACGATTTCAGACTTTGGGTGAAGTAGAGAAGAAGTTTGGTGTGCGGGTCAACTTCCCTGCCCTGCCCAATGAGGAGCTAAAAACCCTGAGCTGCAGGGAGCAGTCAGACCTGGATTGGAAGGAACCGGCACTGGAGTTGGAGAATTTCCCAGATTCGAGAAAACCTAAGATGACCACCTTCAAACTTCTCAGTTTCTTAAAGGAAAAGAAACTGAAGGAAGTCTATCCTAACATGTGGGCGGCTCTGAGGATAGCTGTTACTATTCCAGTGACAGTTGCTGCTGCAGAGAGGAGCTTCTCCAAACTGAAGCTGGTAAAAACACACCTGAGATCCACCAAGTGGACTTGCATTAATAAGCATCAATCGTGAGGTGTCCAGGCAGGTATCATTTGACGATACCATTGATGCCTTTGCTGCAAAAAAGTCCAGACATGTTCAGTTTGAGCTGAGATACTTGAAAGAGTGAACTCCTTGAACAATTATAGAAAACAAGTATTCATTTTTTTTATTATTTATTTATTTTTCCTTGAAAGACATCGTATTCCAGTATTTATTACCTTAAAATTGTTTTTGGTTGACTGATTATTTTCATATTAAACTGTTGATATGTTTCAGACAGCTGTTGTCACCTAATTGTGTCCCGGGACGGGGGGCCAGGGAGTAATTTCGCCTTGGACACCAACATGATTAGAGCCGGCCCTGTGTGGATGGATGGATGGAAGGACAAAAAAATAACGATTCAGTACGTACCTCGGTTATGAGGTCTCGATTCGGTACATTTTCGGTACAGTATGGGAACAAAATGCAAAACATAAAATTGCTTTAAATAAGCAATTTTACGTTTGTTAGGAACTTTACTGTAACATTATACAAAATATAGAAAAAAAATAGAATACTGCTGCCAAGTGCTGGTAATATGTTTTCCAATATTCTCATTATAGACAAAATACATATAAAATAAGTTTTCCAATAGGTAAAATTTTCTTAAATAAACAAAAATACATATAAAATAAGTTTTCCAATAAATAAAATATTCTCAAATAAACTAAATATATATAAAATATATATTTATAAAAACTCCAAAGCTTTGGCCCGATCTGAACTGCTACGCAGAGGCTGCTTGAACGCCGCAGTCAGCTGTTTGCACTCGGGTGTTTTTTTTTTTTTTTCTTGTCCCAGAGATATTCACTGGGATGACGCCGTTTCAAATGAAACAGCTTGTTTGTCATGTTGCCATGAACGCACCCGATCTCAGCTGAGCAATGTCCGCACACTGCCTTCGTTTTATCCACTTGTCTTTGTCCGTTGCAATATTTGAGCAGGGAGCCCAAGTGTTCCCAAACAGGAGATTTTAACGACAGGGGGCGCTCTTCAGGCTCTAGTTTCACGCTGGTGCCAGTTTCGGTAGCATCATCCGTAGCCATGACGTCAGTGCTCAGGCTTCAGGTCAGGCTTCAGGTGTAGTTTATTATGCTTCTTCTGCAAGAGACTAGAAGCTTCCCCGGCGTAATGCTGACCTCTACTGTTTCACACATGTAGCTGCAGGTGGATATGGATAAATGAAAACAAAACTTATGTTCCGCCACCTGTTATACTCGTGTAGTAACTCACCCGTGCTGCACACCTCTGTACCGAACCCAACGCCCCGTACCGAAAATTTTCAATACGAATACATGTACCATTACACCCCTACTAATATATATACAGTACAGGCCAAAAGTTTGGACACACCTTCTCATTCAATGCGTTTTCTTTATTTTCATGACTATTTACATTGTAGATTCTCACTGAAGGAATCAAAACTATGAATGAACACGTGGAGTTATGTACTTAACAAAAAAAAGGTGAAATAACTGAAAACATGTTTTATATTCTAGTTTCTTCAAAATAGCCACCCTTTGCTCTGATTACTGCTTTGCACACTCTTGGCATTCTCTCCATGAGCTTCAAGAGGTAGTCACCTGAAATGGTTTTCCAACAGTCTTGAAGGAGTTCCCAGAGGTGTTTAGCACTTGTTGGCCCCTTTGCCTTCACTCTGCGGTCCAGCTCACCCCAAACCATCTGGATTGGGTTCAGGTCCGGTGACTGTGGAGGCCAGGTCATCTGCCGCAGCACTCCATCACTCTCCTTCTTGGTCAAATAGCCCTTACACAGCCTGGAGGTGTGTTTGGGCTCATTGTCCTGTTGAAAAATAAATGATGGTCCAACTAAACGCAAACCGGATGGGATGGCATGTCGCTGCAGGATGCTGTGGTAGCCATGCTGGTTCAGTGTGCCTTCAATTTTGAATAAATCCCCAACAGTGTCACCAGCAAAACACCCCCACACCATCACACCTCCTCCTCCATGCTTCACAGTGGGAACCAGGCATGTGGAATCCATCCGTTCACCTTTTCTGCGTCTCACAAAGACACGGTGGTTGGAACCAAAGATCTCAAATTTGGACTCATCAGACCAAAGCACAGATTTCCACTGGTCTAATGTCCATTCCTTGTGTTTCTTGGCCCAAACAAATCTCTTCTGCTTGTTGCCTCTCCTTAGCAGTGGTTTCCTAGCAGCTATTTGACCATGAAGGCCTGATTGGCGCAGTCTCCTCTTAACAGTTGTTCTAGAGATGGGTCTGCTGCTAGAACTCTGTGTGGCATTTATCTGCTCTCTGATCTGAGCTGCTGTTAACTTGCGATTTCTGAGGCTGGTGACTCGGATGAACTTGTCCTCAGAAGCAGAGGTGACTCTTGGTCTTCCTTTCCTGGGTCGGTCCTCATGTGTGCCAGTTTCGTTGTAGCGCTTGATGGTTTTTGCGACTCCACTTGGGGACACATTTAAAGTTTTTGCAATTTTCCGGACTGACTGACCTTCATTTCTTAAAGTAATGATGGCCACTCCTTTTTCTTTAGTTAGCTGATTGGTTCTTGCCATAATATGAATTTTAACAGTTGTCCAATAGGGCTGTTGGCTGTGTAGTAACCTGACTTCTGCACAACACAACTGATGGTCCCAACCCCATTGATAAAGCAAGAAATTCCACTAATTAACCCTGATAAGGCACACCTGTGAAGTGAAAACCATTTCAGGTGACTACCTCTTGAAGCTCATCGAGAGAATGCCAAGAGTGTGCAAAGCAGTAATCAGAGCAAAGGGTGGCTATTTTGAAGAAACTAGAATATAAAACATGTTTTCAGTTATTTCACCTTTTTTTGTTAAGTACGTAACTCCACATGTGTTCATTCATAGTTTTGATTCCTTCAGTGAGAATCTACAATGTAAATAGTCATGAAAATAAAGAAAACGCATTGAATGAGAAGGTGTGTCCAAACTTTTGGCCTGTACTGTATATATATATATACACACACATACATACATATGTATACATACATACATACATACACACACACACACACACACACACACACATATGTATATGTATGTATGTATGTGGGTTTCAGGTGGATGAACTGCTCTCTGCTGCAGCACTTCCACTGTCCTTTATTTTATTTGAACATTTCTCATTTTTCCACCTCAGAGAATCCAGTTTGAACCAGAGTTCCTGTAGTTTTGTCTTTCATTAGTTAGGGTTAGTGTAAGTTTCCAGTCCAGTCTCCAGACTGGCTTCTCTGGTCCCAGTTGAGTTGTTCTTGCTGTCAGTGTCAGTGGGAGTCAGTGGTTTTATTCTAATCTGGCTGCTGTTTGTCAGATTAGCTCTCCACTTTGTGAAGGCAGAGACTCCCAGTCACACACACACACACACACACACACACACACACGCACACACACACACACACACACACACTGACCAGCAGCACTGAACACACTGCACACACACTCTGCACTGAACACACACACACACACTCTGACTGCACTAAACACACTGCACACACACTCTGCACTGAACACACACACACACACACACACACACACTCTGACTGCACTGAACACACACACACTCTGCACTGAACACACACACACACACACACACACACACACACTGACTGCACTGAACACACACACACATTGACTGCACTGAACACACACACACACACACACACACACACACACTCTGCGGTTGATGTAGTTTTGTCACATCATAGTATCAGTTTTTCTAAAGTCTAGTTTTTATTCCAGTCAGTGAAGCTAACACGAGGCTCCCAGCTGGTTTTATTCTGAAGGTCCAGTGAGCTGGATGCTGACTCAGCATCACGTCCCCCAGGTCCCCTCCTCTGCTCCGTCACGCTCCGAGCAGAAAACTCCTCGCCGTCAACAGGAAGTGGAAAACTAACGTTTGTAAAAGGCTCCGGTGAGAGCGATGAATCAAGCGCTCCCTCCAGCCGGCCGGCCGCTGGCTGCTGTTGACAGGTGTGTTTAATTACCGCCGCCGCCACCGCCGAGGCCATCTGGGGGAACGTCGGAGGTGTTCGCGGCGTTTAGCTCCCTCACTTCACTGGCAGGATAATTATTTTCCCACAATGCTCGGCAGGGAGACACTCCAGTGCAGGCTGGGAGTTTGTGTTTTGTGTTGTGTTCGG
>NC_043994.1:32852217-32864717 GCF_902150065.1 Myripristis murdjan | reverse complement strand
GTAAGAAAAATTTTAAGAACAATAAAAGAAAACAATAAAATCAATAAGGAAAAAACAAAGCAAAGAAAAAAAAAAACTTTCAAAGCAAAAACAAATCAAGAAAAATTTTAAAATGATAAAAGCAGAGACAAAAGAAGAACAAACAAAAGAAAAGACTATGATTAAAGGTGGTAACATGCGTGTGTGTGTGTGTGTGTGTGTGTGTGTGTGTGTGTGTGTGTGTGTGTGTGTGTCTGACCGAGCCAGCTGCTGCGGCGGAGCTCAGGTGTTTGGGAAGCTGCTCCACAGGTGAGGAGCTTCACCTGGTTAAAATCAGCAGGATCTCCTTGTTCCTGAATCCCATGTCAGAGTAGAATCTGCTGAGGGGATCAGCTGCAGGCCTGAGACACGGCCAGCAGGGGGCAGCACATGTGGAGCCTCGGACAGAGAGGAGGAAAACTATACTAGGCAAAAAAAGTTCTGCACCGCTTTTTCAGTCTATAATTTCTCCCCTTTATTTCTACCCAACAGTGTTGTATCTTAAACCGTTGTAAAGCCTGATTCATCCTCTTTCCAAAATCCCATTCAGTTTCCTTTCAGTCAATCAAAATTCCCTTCAGTGTTCTTCTGTTGGTAATTTAAATTTGGGCATGTTTAGCCATGTTGGTCATTCCAATCAATTGACAATCCTTACAACTTATTTCTCATTGAAAAGAGGTCTAATCAGGCTTTCTAACGGTATAAAAGACAACACCAGTCGGTACTGTTAAATGGGAGAAATGATCAACTGAAAAAATATTGCAGGGGATTTTGTCAAAAAAAAAATTGGTCACTTCCCACACAATTACCGGTGCCACTCATTCCAGAAATGCAGGATCCTTACAAGTTGTATCTCATTGGAAAGAGGATGAATCAGGCTTTACAACGGTATAAGATACAACACTTTTGGGTATAAATAAAGGGGAGAAATTATAGACTGAAAAAGCGGTGCAGAACCTTTTTTTGCCTAGTATAGTTTTCTGAATTTTTGTTTTGTAGATTTGTTTTTCCTCATAAATTGTGAGTTTTTTTTATTTACCAATGTACTACTTTAATTAATTAATTAATCTCAGAATATTACCTGCCTCCCCTAGCTCCATATTTTTTTTCCCCGATACACTGTTGGAATTCTGAATGAGCCGCAGCTGTCTGTCTGATTTTTTCCTCAGGCCTGTGAAAGCACCATTACAACTGAGATTAAATGCAGGAATCAAAAATACACACTGGTTTATATTCCTCCCTCTGACACACACACGCACACACACGCACACACACACACACATACACACACACACACACACACACTCACTCACATGTACCCACAATGCTCTGCATGTGGTGTTCATGTGCAACAACCTTGAAAATGACCACTTTAACAGGTTGGTGGCGCTGTTCAGCAGGAACTCACACACACTCAGTATTGTTTGGGAGGAATTCCACAAAGTAGGATGTGTGTGTGTGTGTGTGTGTGTGTGTGTGTGTGTGTGTGTGTGTGTGTATGTGTGTGTGCGTGCGTGCGTGCATGCACACACTATTACACGAGAGGGTGTGAAGTTTTTAAAATAATGATGTTCAAGCGCACCCTCGAGTGTAATAATGCGATTATACAACTATTACCAACAAAATAAAATGTATAATCAAAATGTATTCATACTGTGGGCATTTCGCTCTCAATATATCAAAGTTTTTTGCTCGTATTTTCTCCGTTTCAGTGGAAACACATGAGATCTGACGGTAACTAGTCCTTATCAGCAGCCAACTTGGGCTTATCATGTTTTCTAGACATCGTGATTTCCCAAAACTGAATAAATACACACACAGCAACACAAAACTGCTCTGCTAGCTCAATCATGTTGGAACTAGAATATCTGCTGGAAAAAATCATTTTTTCATGGACTGATAGTTATACTCCTGCCGACTTCTCAGTCATTTTTAATCTAACAGTTGCCGTGACAACGACTCAGCAACACAGCTGATCTTTATCTACAACCAACTTATATGAACAGTTATATTTAAATACAGGCTACTGCTTTCCAGTGTCGGCACCACAACAGACATCTGTCTTTTCATAAACTCAGCAGCAGATGTTTTATTTCAGCTGGGGGTGTGTCACTCCAATTTAACGTCAGCTCCGATTAATGTGGCTAAGCAGCAAAAGTAAGGACAGTAAGCAGTCACATTAAGGCTGAACAGAGTTATAGAATCACCTTTTCAGGCTGTTAGCAATTTACCTCTGAAATAAAGACCACAGCTTTCACAGATGTGTTGATTTATTAAATGTTCATTTCAATGTACAGATGCAAACAAATTGATAAATTAATTAAATCAATGGCCTCGGAAACTCATAAAGACTAAACAAATTAATAACGATTAATAGGCTAATTAATAACTGATAACATTAACACATTAATAACAAGAACAAAGTTACAGCCGCACATCTCCGTGGAAAATCCTACAGGTACTGTCCGTGGTGCTGAATCTGCCTCAGCAGGTACTGTCCGTGGTGCTGAATCTGCCTCAGCAGGTACTGTCCGTGGTGCTGAATCTTCTGAGGCATTTCATTCTCTTTATTATAGAAATTAAAGCTCCATAAAATTCACGGAGGATCTTGTTTAGCTCTTCTTTCCTTACAGGTGAGAAATCAGCTGTTTGCCCGGTGTTTGTCAGGTAGTCTTGTAGACATTTGACGGCCCAAGACGTTGACCGGGCCGTACCGGCTTCATTTCCTGACCTCTCCAGCTGATCCAGCTCTTCACTTGTCACTCTCACGTATCTCTCCTTTTTCTCTTCTGTCTTTTCTTCCTCATTCAGCCATTTATCCAAACTTAGGTTGCCAAATAATAAATAAATAAATATGGTTGCCATGGCGGCACGCATAGACGCAGCGGCTACAGCTCTCCACTCTTGGTGCCGTATTATATGTTTTGTATGTGTGAACGGTTGTGTTTTTAGCTTAAAACACCACCTTATGTTGGGCAATGTACGCGTACAGTCGTCAGCACCTTTTGAGCTTGGGATTGTGCTGCGAGGTACCAATTTCGCCGGACTTTCATCACTACCAGGACATTCCGGAGGACGCCGTTAGAACACCGGGGTCTCCGTGGATAGTTCTTCCCAGTGACAAGTCCAGGAGGAAACGTAAACAAGCAAAGGAAACAACAGTTATCAGGACCTTTTGAGCTTGGGATTGCGCTGCGGGATGCCAATTTCACCGGACTTTCGTCGCTGCCAGGACATTCTGGAGGACGCCGAGGCTGCAGGACCGGCGCGTTGACACGGCTGAAAGGACAGCCCTTTAGGCCGCCGCCTCCCAGCATTTTCCAGCGCCAGGTCCATGGCGAACACGGGATGACGAACTGTGCTTGCACATCCAACAAGTGTTTCCATGACTGTTGCATTTTTTCTGATATCAGAGACATGGCTGCAGCCATCTATTAGTGGACTTGGCTATTCAACTAGCAAGATGCACGATGCTTTCTATTCTCCCCTGCACCGAAAGGACTGAGCCCTAATTTCGTTCGTATATGATTGTGCAATGACAATAAAAATCTATCTATCTATCTATCTATCTATCTATCTATCTAAATAAATAAAAATTGACAACCAAACGGTCCATTATGCAGACGAACAAAGTTGACAGCGGCTTTTGATTCATTTTGTGTTGCCATGGAAACCACACAGACTCGGGCAATAAGTTGTAAGGCGGAGTAATATTTTCAGTGATGAGGTATTTTTCATTTGAGCACGGCTAGCCGTGCTGTCATGCTCATTTGAGCACATTCTAAACTTCTGATTGACCAATCAGATTGCTCGGTCAGATCTACGTGTTGTATAATTTAAAAAAATCTCACGTACCCCCTGGAGTTCCTCCACGTACCCCGAGGGGTACGCGTACCCTCATTTGAGAAACTGTGCTTTATGGCATATCCACTCAGACTCAACGTCCATCCCTCAGTTCCTCCTGTCCAGTCTGACCAGCTCAGCTCAGCAGCTCTGCCATAAACTCTGCCTTTAACAGAGTGTATAATGTTCAGTTTGTGTTGAAATTGTGCAGAATGTGTCTCTTTAATTCTGTGTTTATTACTGAGGTTGTAGTTTGCAGGTCTGCTACTGGACTGCATTATACTGAGAGGGGTTTCTAGTTTTTTGTCTTCCCTGTTTATACACATGAGGGGGACAGAATAGTGGAAACAGCTGTTAGTGAACTGCAGTCCAGTCCAACAGCAGCACTAACTATGAGCCCAATGCCAAACATAGAAGTGAATGAACACCTCTGTTACCATGACAACAAGACAAGCTGAGCAGCAGGAGAGAAAACTTTATGGCACAACAGCTGGACTGGATTAGATTAGATTGTACAGGGCCCTGTACCATGCAGCTGGATTAACATCCCCGGGGTTTCTCTTAGTTATCTGGCTTCACTTAACCAGACAGCCACAATCCGGATTTTCGGTACCACGAAGCCGGATATCAACTCGCTAACTGAACCCAGGCTTTTCCAATCTAGATCTGTGCGCGCTCACATAAAAAGGGCGGAGTTTGCTGCATGCGACCAATCACAGACATGGAAACATCCACCGAAGCCGCATACTTTACAACAGAGGAGCAGACAATAATATGAAATAAATACGAGGAATATAAATCCATCATCCAGGCAAAAAGCAGCATGGTTGCAGCTGCCAAGGAATGCTGGGGAAAAATCGCCGACTGTGTCATTGCGTAGATTAGAGGGATTAAAATCTGACTTCCCCACCATGATGACACGAGTAGATCTGACTGCAGTAACATTTGTGTGTTCAGTAAATGAATGTGTCTCCCACTCAGCCGTACACTCCTGCAGAGGAACTGGCCCTCTCTCACAGTGAGGGGCGACCCTCGCTGGACCGCTGCCCTCAGTTTGAGTTTCAGCAGAATTGTCACTTTGATTCAACTGGTTTTGATATTTCATTTTATAAAGCCTCTGACGCCTCGTGTTTATTCTACTGGTTAAAATATTATTTCACTGTCACTTAAAGACTGTAAAACATTTGGTACCTACTCTCAGGTGGACTTTTCAGGGCAGACTCCCTAAATACTAAATATGAGCAAACTAAGACTTTTATTTAACCCTCTGAATTAAATTCCCATCATTTATTTTCAACAATATTTTTAAAAATCACTACATCAGTCTTCAAGATCGATTTTTGGTTGGACAGTGTAGAGTCATAAGTAAAAAAAAAAAACAAAGAAGAATTCCTTCTTCTCTTCAAACTTGAAAAAAAATGTGAGAAAAACAAACAGAATTAAAATAAGAAGTCTGTAAAATGTTTTAATTTTATAAAAGAAGAAGAAGAAAGGGAAAAAAAATCCTCGGCCTAACTTGGAAAAAAAGGTGCACAAGTTGTGAACCTCGATCCTCTGGGCTCTCAGCCAATGGGCGGGCCATTTTCCAAGAGAGCTGATTGGTCAGTGGGTGGGGCTTTTCTACCTGCTGAGCTCTTATCCTGAACTTAACCTGCTCTGGAGCAGGTGAGGTGTTCAGCAAATGTTACCACGGCAATGTACCCCAATAAAAAGTAAACCACCTTTGTGGTACAGAAAACCCAGCAGGGTTAAGCCTTAAGTTACCTCGCTAAGCCCAAATCCAGCTTTAAGGTACAGGCCTCAGGTGGAGCTGATGAAGCGGACGCTGAGTGTAGATACAGTCAAACATACTGTATATATCATAACACTGAGTACAGAGGTACTTTGAACCTGCCCTGATGTGAGAGAAGAATACTACTGCTCCGAATACATTTTGAGATTCAGAATTCTAAACAAACCTTTCTGATACTGTAGAAAGACGGGGGAGGATGGATCATGCAGCCAGGGGCCCATACAGCCAGGGGCCCCTACAGCCAGGGGCCCCTACAGCCAGGGGCCCATGCAGCCAGGGGCCCATACAGCCAGGGGCCCATGCAGCCAGGGGCCCCTACAGCCAGGGGCCCCTACAGCCAGGGGCCCATGCAGCCAGGGGCCCATGCAGCCAGGGGCCCATACAGCCAGGGGCCCATGCAGCCAGGGGCCCATACAGCCAGGGGCCCCTGCAGCCAGGGGCCCTTGCAGCCAGGGGACCATGCAGCCAGGGGCCCATGCAGCCAGGGGCCCATGCAGCCAGGGGCCCCTGCAGCCAGGGGCCCATGCAGCCAGGGGCCCATGCTGGCAGGGGACCATGCAGCCAGGGGCCCATGCAGCCAGGGGCCCATGCAGCCAGGGGCCCATGCAGCCAGGGGCCCATGCTGGCAGGGCATCAGGATGAGTTCATATGATGAAGGAACAGATCAGAGTCAAACCTCTTCTCTTTCTGATTTATTCTCACTGAAGCAGGGTTGTGTGTTTGGGCTGAAAAACGCTGTCACACTTCAGATGAAGGCTGTCAGCAGGCACACACACATACACACACACACACACACACACACACACAGAAATATAAATATAAATATGTGGCGGTGTGTGCAGATTTATCAGGCTTACGGTGGGTTTTCTCACCAGTAATTGCACAGAGTCGCTCAGGCGTGTCGGCATCTCGACTCCAACTCCAACAAACAACAGATTTACTGCAACAACCCAGCAACACACACACACACACACACACACACACACACACCCCTACTCCCCCGCCAGGAAGAAGATGAATAAATTTAACATTCATCATCCTGCAGAAGGAAGAAAACATGGAGGAAGTGAAAACAGCTCAGCCGGCCGGCTGCAGGTGAATGCTGATGTCCTCCACCTGTCCGTCAGCGCGGCGGGGAGGTTGGCCTCTTCCTCCTCCTCCTTCTCCTTCTGTTGAGGAGGAGGAGGAGGAGGAGGAGGAAGAGGTTGTTTTCCTTATGAGGTTCAGGCAAGGAGGAGAAACACCAGAGAAAAAGAAACAGGTTGAAATGTCATGGATGACTTCCCCTCTGCTCCTCCTCTCCTCCTCCTCCTCCTCCTCCTCCTCTTTTGTACCTGAGGAAATGAAGCACAAAGCCAGCAGAATGTTTGAGTCAGTGCATGTCAAACCAAATCTCACTCACATCTACACAGGTGTGTGTGTGTGTGTGTGTGTGTGTGTGTGTGTGTGTGTGTGTGTGTGTGTGTATGTGTGTGTGTGTGTATGTGTGTGTGTGTGTGTGTGTGTGTGTGTGTATGTGTGTGTGCATGTGTGTGTGCGTGTGTGTATGTGTGTGTGTGTGTGTGTGTGTGTGTGTGTGTGTGTGTGTGTGTGGGCGTCACTGGGGACGAGCACTGTAGTAGGAGTTTTTTTCATTGATCACGTTTGTTTGTTGAGGGAAATTTTCAGACACATGAGGAGGATAAATCCTGTTTTATTGTTAAAGTCAGACAGGAGGGAGGAGGAGGAAGAGGAGGAGTTCAGGATCAGGTCAGGACGTCCTGCGGGACATCACACCGCTGCTACAGATGTGTGCGTCCTCTTCACCTTCATCCCAACCACTCCTCGCTGTCTAAGCTCAGTGAGTTTCTGCGCCACCTTCAGTCCAGTTGAGGGCGCAGCGTGCCGGGACAGCGGCCGGGCAGAGGGCAGGTCTCTGAGCAGAGAGCGCCGCTTCATGGAAACACACAGAATCGTCCCTATGTGAGTGGTCCTCCTCCGTCTGCAGTGATCCATCATGACACAATGAAAACTGCTGTATTATCACCTGTAATCCAGGGGTTTTCAAGCTGCAGACCCCTTATTTTTATGTTATTATCATTATTATTATTATTGTTGTTGTTGTTGTTGTTGTTGTAGGGTTATTATTATTTAAGCACAGTTTTCTTTCTTTTTTTCCAAATTATTTACTTATGTCCAAGTAATTTTTTTGCTTATCTGCTAGCAACCAGCCACAGATGCAGACAGGCTGGTGATGTCTGGACACACAAATCAGATATGATCACTGGCTGATAACAGACACTCTGTCTGTAAGATCTGACCGGAATGTGATCTGCTTGCCAGCTGATCAGGCCTGAGATCAGTTGTTATTGTGAGATGAGGTCCTGACCTGCTCATTGGTCCTGACAGGTTTTTTAAGATTTGGCCTCCAAATATCTCTGGTTTGCTTTGCTCTCCATTATGAAGAGCAGCAGATCTAATTTAAAGTCACCAGGTGAGGACGTGCAGAACACGACACCGCGGAGCCGCCGTCTGTCCGCCGACCAGCAGGCAGCAATTTAATTATGCGACTGCTAACGGGAGCGTGCAGTCTGCATAGGGGCTTCATTCCAAAATGAAATCAGCACCACTTCTAAAAAAGTGATGACACCCACTCTTACTAAATTACATTAGAGGAGATGAAATTTTAATGATCCCTGCAGGGAAACAGGAAGCAGAGCGGAGAGGGAACATGAGACAGGACGCCGCTACAAGCTCAGGATTACAACACGACACAACCTGCCTGAGCCGGGCCATCTGAGCGCTTCACATCATCACGACGGTGTGGACGACAACAACAACCACAACCACACCCACAACCACAGCAACAACAACAGCAACAACAACAGCAGCAGCAACAACAACAACAACAACAACAACCACAGCAACAACTACAACAATAATAACCTCAACAACAACCACAGTAGCAACAATTACAACAACAACCACAACAACTACTACTACAACCACAACCACAACAACTACAACAACCACACAACAACCTCAACAACAACCACAGCAACAACCACAACAACCTCAACAACAACCACAGCAACAACCACAACAACAACCACAACAACCTCAACAACAACCACAACAACAACCAAAACAACCTCAAAAACAACCACAACAGCAACCACAACAACAGCCTCAACAACAACCACAGCAACAACCACAACAACAACCACAACAACCTCAACAACAACCACAACAACCACAGCAACAACAACAGCAACCACAACCACTACAACAACCTCAACAACAACCACAACAACCTCAACAACCACAGCAACAACCACAACAACCACAGCAACAACCACAACAGCCTCAACAACAACCACAGTAACAACAGCCTCAACAACAACCACAGCAACAACCACAACAACAACCACAACAACAACCTCAACAACAACCTCAACAACCACAGCAACAACCACAACAACCTCAACAACAACCACAGTAACAACAACCTTAACAACAACCACAGCAACAACTACAACAACAACCTAAACAACAACCACAGCAACAACAACAGCCACAACAACCACAGCAACAACAACCACAGCAACAACTACAACAACCTCAACAACAACCACAGCAACAACCACAACAACAACCACAACAACCTCAACAACAACCACAACAACAACAACCAAAACAACCTCAAAAACAACCATAACAGCAACCACAACAACAACCTCAACAACAGCCACAGCAGCAACAACAACCACAACAACCTCAACAGCAACCACAACAGCAACCACAACAACAGCCTCAACAACAACCACAGCAACAACCACTACAACTACAACCACAACCACTACAACAACCTCAACAACAACCACAACAACCTCAACAACCACAGCAACAACCACAACAACCTCAACAACAACCACAGTAACAACAACCTTAACAACAACCACAGCAACAACTACAACAACAACCTCAACAACAACCACAGTAACAACAACCTAAACAACAACCACAGCAACAACAACAAAAGCCACAACAACCACAGCAACAACAACCACAACAAGAACCACAGCAACAACTAGAACTACAACAAGAACCACAACAACAACCTCAACAACAGCCACAACAACAACTACAGCAGCAACAACAACAACAACTACAACAGCCACAACAACAACTACAGCAGCAGCAACAACAACTACAACAGCCACAACAACAACAGCAACAACAGCAACCACAAAAAACAACCACAACAACCACAAAAACAAAAACAACTGCAACAACAACAAAAGCAGCAACAATAACAACAGCAACAACAGCTACACCAATTTAGATTTTGATTGAAGCTGGGGCCTGCCCTCTGAAGGAGGCTCAGCATCCCCAGGCTTTGTGTTCACTATCAGCCTCAACAAAACCTAAAGCTCCAGTCAAAGTTAAGTGGTATCATGACGGTGGTTCTCATCAAGGTTTGTTCAGTCCGGCTGTCAGCTTTGTGCTCTGTGTGCGTTCACAGAAAAGCTATGAACATTTTAAAAATAAAATTAACGCTAAGAGCAACACTGTGGCCGCAAATAAGGCGAGAGAGGAGAGCTGATTAATTTCAAAAGAAGCACAAAGGTCGGGGATTCTGTCACTGTTATAGCCATTTTAAATAATTGCTGCAATATTCATTCAGTATTATGAATTTTAGTTTAGAAATATGTAACTTCAGTAGCTTTATGGGAGTGTTGCCTAGGAATTGGAGGTAAAGCCTGAGGTTAAGTCAGGTGACTGAAGGTGTGTGTGGGTGAGTCTAGCAGTGTCGGACGGTTACCATGGTTACATGACAGTTTTGACCTCTAGTTACGCTGCTTAGAGCTCCTTGTCAGTAGTTTCAGATAACTGTTCGTTACATTTGAAGTTTAACTAGAATTATGGAGCCATTTCTGTTGATGTTTGTTTGCTCCTTTTTTGTTAAATCTTTTTTCTAAATGGGGATAAGTGGCGTTTGGAGTGCGTTTGAATCACCACAGGCTTTGAATTATCCCGTCCAATCAGCACCTTCGGATGCCGTGACAGTCACCGTTATAATATCAGGGGATTCCTTTAAAAAAGGAGGCTACTATAACAAAGTCTGTGATACAACGGAATATTTCTAACAAACGTGAAGTCTGTGCACCGCTAATAGCATAAGTTACCATGGTGATCTAGCCGGGTTAAAAGAGAGCCACCTTGGTGATGCAGGAGAGCCTGGCTTTAGGCTCAACATACCTGCTAACCCACTAAACCTGCTGCGGAGTAGCTACACCCCTCTGGTCCCTACAGTTCAGACCGGGAGTGTTTACATTGTCCCTGACAGGGCATTAGCAAGGCTAGGCTAACATCTAGTCTCTCCAGGGTTTAGCCTGGTCCAGGCCAGCTGAGCGCCACCTGCTGGACATCTGCTCTCTGAGTGCACTCAGCTTTCTCAGGGTTAACAGCAGGATAAACAGCCTGTGGCTCCGTCCCATCCCACCTGGAACGGGACGTGTCCTCACCTGGTACACACACACAGACACAGACACACACACACACACACACACACACACACACACACATAGCGTCCTCACATCCCCTCGTCTGCACACCGCCCACATTTGTTCTCTTGTTCTCTCAAATTGTGCAATTCATACTGCAGTTGGTTTGTATATGAAATATATTTTTTGTTCCTTTGCCCTCCTGCTTCACTTGTTCTGGTGTTGTATGTATTAAATGGACTCTGTCCAGTGAAAACCTTTTATCTCCAGCTTTGGTAATTTTAATGTTTTAACTGAATTGTTGTATTTTGCATGTTCCTCTATGGGCTCAGAAAGTTCCTCAGGCCTTAGGGTTGATGGAACCTTTACAAACCTAATTACATCAACTGAAAAATCAACCTGGAGACACGACTGCACAATGTTGACGTTTTCAGGAACAAAGACCAAATGCCTTTGATTTTCATAATATTACTCATATTCAGTTCTCTGTTCGGTGTCTTGTTAAAGTTCTGTGTTCAGATTTATGTTTTTTGCTAATGCGCCATTGTTTTTTTTTGTTTTTGTTTTTTTTTTCACTCTTTTTTCACTAATGTTCTGGTAAAAAAACAACAACAAAAAAAAAACAACAAAACAAAAACTGAGTGGAAACGGGGTCTGACTGGCCAGCTGAGAGTCACTGAGAGGAATCTCACTGTTGGCACTGATGTTTGAGTCCAGCCTGGACGGCGTTTGGCTCGGGGCTGCAGACAGGCGGCGTGCAGGCTGGGAGGTTTGGCACGACCTGAGCCGCCACCCACACTCACACCACCTGAACAGGTATGACCTGACTCCTCCCCTCAACCCCTCCTGCAGGGAGCAGTATAACAGCAGTTGTGTCTGGGCTCCTGCACCTCTCCCTCCACCGGCCTGCCCCGTCTCACCTCTCCAGCCGCCGTCATGTCAAAGACAAAGCTCCAGAGCGCCATCGAGACCATCACCACCACCTTCCTGGAGTACGCCGCGCCAAGCGGCGACCCCACCACCCTCAGCCTGGATGAGCTGAAGAAGCTGGTCCAGGAGCAGCTACCTGAAATTCGCGAGGTACCAAGCAGCCTGCCTGATCTGTCCCGACACCCGCCGGTGCCTTTACACACATCACCAGAGTGAATTCTACATTTGTTCATTTGTAAAAGCAGATTATCTCCAGCTGTATTCATTTATATGTTCCTCTGTGTGTTTTTTCAACATAATTTATATCAAACTGGCAGGCTAATTCATGTTCTATTGATTTCTGGGGAAGAACATTGCTGTTTGTTTTCTGGGAGAGTGTTAATGTACGATGACACGTCAGGGCCACAGCAGGGAGAAAAAAAGAACTGGGC
>NC_043994.1:32844717-32847217 GCF_902150065.1 Myripristis murdjan | reverse complement strand
GATGGTCTTTCAAATTCCTTCCTCTCGTGAAGCAGAATCTGGGAGGAGAGGAGGCAAGCACGTTAAGGTTTGGGTCACAGCTGAGTCAGAATGATCCTCTTGATTTCCTGTGATTTGTTGTTGAATTCTGAGACAAATGTGGGTCTATTGTCATGAGTTTTGTTAATAGTAGTAGATTTACACAAAGTATTGCGATTTTGTTCTTTAGCTTTGTTGTATGCTTTTGTTATTGTGCTTTCTTTGTATCCTCTCTCTTTAAAGCGTCTGTGCATGTCCTGTGCTTTTAAAGTAAAGTCTTCTTCACTTTCTTTTTAGACGCAGGAATTGTCCATAGGGGATGTTTTCAGTCATCCTCTTTGGATGGTGGCTCTTTGCATGTAAGACTGTGTTTCTGTCTGTGGGCTTGCAGAAGATAGTTGTTTCAATTTTACCTGTGTCTTTGACTGTGATACGCAGGTCGAGGAAGTGTATCTGCATCTTACTGTGTTCCATGGTGAACTTCAGAGATGGATGTGTGCTGCTGATGTAGTCCTTAAGAGCAAAGACATCATTCTCATTTCCTGTGAAGCACAAAAGAACGTCGTCAATGTAAGGTTTCCAGAAGAGGACGTGTTGCAGGAGTGGATTAGCTTCCTTATTGTTAATAAAGTGGTGCTCCCAGAGACCCATAAAAAAGGTTTGCATAGTTAGGGGCAAAAGTTGCTCCTACCTCCTGCACCTTGGATCTGCTTGTAGAATTTTTTATCAAACATGAAATAATTAGATTTTAACACAAACTCAGAAAAATCCAGTAGTAGCTCTGAGGGGACATCACAGGGCTGTTGTTCAAGGTAATGTGTAAGAGCACTTAACCCTTCGTCATGTGGTATGTTGCTTTCAACGTCAAAAGAGACCAGATATGCTTCTTTAGGGATAGTGATGTCTGTCAGCAAACAAATTACATCCCTGGTATCCATAAGGTATGATGGGAGAGTTTTTACAATGTCCTTTATAAAATAATCCACAAATTGACTTAAGGGCTTTGATATAGAGTTGTTGCTGGATATGATAGGTCTGCCTGGGGGCTGATTTAGCCGTTTATGGACTTTGGGTAACAGATAAAACACAGGTGTGGATGGGTGATCAACTTTGAAGAAATCATATTGTTTTGGGGTTATCCAGTTGTTTTTCAGTGCTTCAGCCACGTAATCTTGTCTATTCTGAACAACAATAGAGCCGCCCTTGTCTGCCCTTTTAATAATTATTTTGGGTTGGAACACAGTTCATTGAGGGCTTGTCTTTCAACAAGGCTGATGTTCTGAGTTTTACTGATATTATTCTTTTTTGAAAGTTTTGCCATATCGTTCTCTACCAATTTGCTATATGTAGCGAGTGTAGAGTTAAACACCCCCCCGGGCAGAAAGTGGATTTCTTTTTGAACTTACTGAGAGGATTGCTGTTTGATTGTCTAATCATCTATGCAAATTTATTGAGTACCGTTTCTGTTAAATACCTCTGACTTCCTGGGCTCAGAATGAGCCTAAAGAAGCTTCCAGCGAAACGTGTTGCTCTAAATAAAAGATCCTCATCACACAGTCCAGTGTGCCGGATGTTTTCTACTAGTTTATCCCTTCGCCACATTACCGGCACCTCGACTGCCTGCTGTGCACGGGCATCTTCTTAATTTTTAAATAAGAAAGGTGTCAACTGAAAACTGTATACAGTATAGAGTATACTGTACATTACAGTACAGTAGTTCAATCACTTTCTCCAGTATAATGGAACTGGGATCCACTTTGTCATCATCTTCACCTCCAAACCACAGCAGAAGTTTTCTTTTGCAAATGTGTTCATACCTTTTCATTGGATTCACACATTTTTCACTTCTCACATGTGTCATTTCCATGGCCCTGACTCCATTGACTTCACTGTGGAGGTCAAAAGCAAAACATCTGCTCACAGCTGATAGAAATGACCTGCATCACTGTGAGATCACCTGTGCACCTGCATCACTGCCCTTTCCACAAATCAACATTCACCAATCAGTCAGGATGCACCTACAGAAAAGGGCCTATAAATTATATTCTGTATTTTTTTCAGCTCCTTTGAGTTTTTCTGTGTAATACTGTATGTGAATTACAGGATTTCAGTTTTTCCATCAATACAGTAAAATTTCACTTCAAAGCCTTTCTGAGTTTGGATGCGGTTCTTTACTGTAAGTTCACATTTGAATGTGCAGCTCACAGGAGAACCTTGTTCAAACTGACAGCTGTATTTTGTATTCTGCTGTCAGCTGTGTTACAGTACAGCAGAGCTGACTGAAGGAATCTACTCATTTGGGCAGAAGTTGAGTTGTTTGAGGGAAATATTGGCTTTTGCTACTTGCTTTACGATATGGAACTATGGAAATTGTCAAAAAAAAAAAAAATGACTGCAATCCACACAGGAAAAAGTAAAGTGGAACCTGTTCAGACTGAAAAGGCTGTGTTGCATTTTGGTGTTGAGTATGAAGTGAGTGAGT
>NC_043994.1:32819717-32829717 GCF_902150065.1 Myripristis murdjan | reverse complement strand
GAATTCATGTTTAAGGCTGTGATTCCCAGACCTCTTCTGGAAAATCAGTATTTTGGTTTTGTCCAGGTTGACAGTCAGAGCCCAGGTGTGACAGAAACTGTGCAGGAGATCCAGGTGTTGCTGCAGGCCTTCTCTGGTAGGGGACAGCAGAACTAGATCATCAGCGTATAACAAACACTTGATTTCAGTGTTTTCTAGGGTGATACCAGGGGACGTAGAGTGTTCTAGGTTTTTAGCCAATTCATTTATGTAAATGTTGAATAGAGTAGGAGACAGACCACATCCCTGTTTGACACCACGTTCTGGAGGGAAGGAATTTGTTTGCTGGTTGCTAATTTTCACTGAACATTTGTTGTTTGTGTACATTGATTTTATGACATCATATGTTTTTCCTCCAATACCCATTTCAATTAATTTGTACAAAAGGCCATCGTGCCAAATTGAATCGAATGCTTTTTTTAAAATCTACAAAACATGAAAAGATTTTGCCTTTGTTCTGGTGTATTTGTTTGTCGATGAGGGTGTGGAGAGTAAATATGTGGTCTGATGTTCGATATTTTGGGAGAAATCCAATTTGACTTTTGCTCAGAATGTTATGTTCAGTGATGAATTGTAAGATTCTGCTGTTGATAATGCTGCAGAATAGTTTTGCCAGGTTGCTGGACACACAGATCCCTCTGTAGTTATTTGGGTCAAACTTCTCTCCGTTTTTATATATTGGGGTTATCAGTCCTTGGTTCCAAATAGTTGGGAAAGTACCTGCATTTAAAATGATATGGAAAGCTTTTGGCATAGCCAATTGGAATTTATTATCTGTGTATTTGATCATTTCATTCAAAATGGCATCGGCACCACAGGCCTTTCGGGGTTTGAGCTTTTTAATTTTGTCTGTTAGTTCTGTTTGTGTAATTGGGGTGTCGATGGGGTTCTGCTCGTCTTTAATTGTTGATTCAAGGGTTTTTAATTCCCCTTGTATTTCTTGTTGGCCTGGGTTATTTATTATTTTGCTGTAGAGGTTAGTAAAGTGAGTGGTCCAGGTGTCACCGTTGTGGATTGCCAACTCACCACTGGATGTTGTGGTTAATTTATGCCAATTTTCCCAGAATTGATTGGACTGTATTGATTCTTCGATTAGGTTCAGCTGATTTCTGTTGTTCTGTCGGCGCTGCTCGCAGTCCATCTGTAGGACTGGGCACAGGGGTGCAGGTCACTGGGTTGTACTGCTTTGTGGTTGGAATTAGCTCTGTTCAGAAAGATTGTTATTTTACTGTGGTCAGACAGAGAGGTAAGGGGACTGACTGTGAATGCCCTGATACATGTTAGATCAAGGTCACAAATAAAATAGTCTACAGTGCTACTGCCAAGGGATGAACTGAAGGCGTATCTCCCAAAAGAGTCTCCTCTCACTCTGCCGCTGATGATGTAGAGACCCGGCGTACGACAGAGCTGAAGGACTTGTGTCCCGTTTGTGTTGGTCCCTTTGTCGTAGCTGTTTCTGGGGGGATATGTTTTATTTATTTATTTATTTATTTTGTTTATTTATTTAAAAAGGGACAGTACATATTAATGAACAACAAATGTAAATATGTCGGATTATAGCCGTAGGCTAATTTCCATCCGTAGTCCCTTGGCAGGTTGATGTTCACAGTGGATAGAAAGTAAGGAAAATAGACAAATCATACAAAAAAAAAAAAAAAAAAAACGGGTACACAGAATCACACAAGACATACACATACCGTCAGAGCCAGTGTGCAACGAAGAGAAGTTGGTTACTACAAAGTGCCAGTGCAGAAAAGTGCTAGTGCATGTTTACAAAGTGCCACTGCAAATGAGAATTGCACATTGCTCTTGTCCATCTATATTGCACAATGCCCTTAGAGAGTGCTAGTGCATATTATACGTGCTGCTGCATAGCGTCGGAGTATATATAAACAAGAAAGGATTGCACATTGCCCAAATTTGCATATTGTAAATTAATTTGCATATTGCAAATTAAGAGTGTTGGGAAAAAAAAACAAAAAACTCAGATATATATAGAATTTACACATGGTCACAGATCTGGTTGTTCCTTATCCACACCTTAAGAAGCCTCTTAAATATTGAAGATTCAATGACTGAGGATGGTAGGCTGTTCCACAGCTTGCTACCTTCATAGGACATTACATTTTGACCTATTGCGGTCCGCCTGAAGGGCACTTCACAGTCACCTCTAGAGGTGGCTCGTGTTTTTCGCATCATGGAAATATTTCTTTTCTGAAAAATGAAATCATTTAGTGGCGGTGGTGCTAGTCCATGTAACACTTTATACATCATGCAGGCGATTCTGAAGATTCTAAAGTTTTCAAAACTGAACAAATTATATTTTGACAGGATGCTACAATGGTGATAAGAAAAGGGTTTTTTATCAAGGATCTTTAAGGCCTGTTTGTACAGGGACTCCGCAGGTTTAAGAGTTATTGCTCCAGTAAATGACCAGCACGTAATACAATATTCGAAGTGCGAAAAAATCATTGAATGCAAGAAAGTTAATTCAGCTTCCTTTGCCAGCGAAGCTCTTATATGTTTAAAATTATATAAATTAAATTTTATGGTTTTCTGTATCCTTTTAATGTGACTCTTGAAAGATAGTGCAGAGTCCAGAATAACCCCCAGATACTTAAACTCATAAACAATCTGCAGCTCTTCATTGTCAATGAAGATGTTGGAATGCAGTGGTTTTACAGGTTGTTTAGAGAAAAACATGCACACGCTTTTCTTAGTATTTAGTAACAGTGAGTTACTAGTCAGCCATGACTGAATCTGAGTTGTTGCTTGTGTGAGGGTGTTGGCAGCTTCTTCAATATTTTTTGCAGGTGTAAAGATAACGGCGTCGTCAGCGTACATTTGAATATTGACATTTTTACAAACATTCGGTAAGTCATTAATATACAAGGAAAATAAGAGCGATCCAAGGATGGAACCTTGTGGGACTCCAACAGAGCACTCTAAGAAGGATGATTTTATACCATTTACCTGCACACACTGCTTTCTGTTTGAGAGATAAGATTTCATCCACATAATTGCTCGTGCGGAGAAATTAAAATGTGACAGTTTGTTAATTAAGATTTGGTGATTAACACAATCAAAAGCTTTTTTTAAATCTAAAAAAACGGCACCAACACAGCTATTTTGATCTAAGAAGCACTTCGTTTTTTTCAAGAATACAGCAATGGCTGTTTCAGTCAAATGGTTGGCCCGGAATCCAAGTTGCATAGGATGCAGTGTGTTTCGGCTGATTTTTAGATAATCAGTAAGTTGTTCGGCTATCCATTTTTCTGCAATTTTGGATATAATGGGCAGAATGCTGATCAGTCGATAGTTATGCATGTCAGTTTTCTCCCCAGATTTGGCTGGATAGGGTTGTTGCTACCCAGCATGTGTAGATCTCCCTGCCTGTCCACAGTGTCCAGCCTTTCTGCTGTTCTAGCATTCAGGTCACCACAGATTAGGATATTTCCTTGGCTTTGGAAATGGATTATCTCTCCTTCTAGGATGGAGAAACTCTCCTCGTTGAAATAGGGAGACTCAGAGGGGGGAATATATGTGGGGCAGAGGAATATGTCTTTGTGATGATTTCATTTTATATATAAAATATAAAATTCACCTCTTTTGATTAATTCTATTGAGTGGGTACATTCAGATTTGTCTCTCTCTGTCTCTCTCCCTGTCTGTCTCTCCCTCTGTCTCTCTCCCTGTCTGTCTCTCTCCCTGTCTCTCTCTCTGTCTCTCTCCCTCTCTGTCTCTCTCTCTGTCTCTCTGTCTCTCCCTGTCTCTCTCTCTCTCTGTCTCTCTCTCTGTCTGTCTCTCTCCCTGTCTCTCTCCCTGTCTCTCTCTCTTTCATACCTGCAGGTTTTTTCAGTTTTTCTGTTTTCACTCGAGTTTGAAATCGACCACCTGTCGCTCTGCTCTGAAGCACACAGACACAGGAAAGCAGTGTGTGTGTGTGTGTGTGTGTGTGTGTGTGTGTGTGTGTGTGTGTGTGTGTGTGTGTGTGTAAGACAGTATGATTTATAAAGAATGCATTGTGTGTATGTGTGAAAAAAGGGCTGTGTGTGTGTGTGTGTGTGTGTATCTGTCTGTGTGTGTGTGTGTGTGTGTGTGTGTGTGTGTGTGAGACACTACATGTTCAAGTATTAAATTGGCCACCTGTTGCAATCCTTTTCCTACACACACACACACACACACACATACACACACACATGCCCGCACACACGTGCGCGTGTACACACACACACACACACACACACACACACACATACCTCCTTCCCTCTCTTTCCTTTCTCTCCAGAACAAACACAGAAAAAAAGCTGTGTGTGTGTGTGACAGAGTATCTTCCTCGCACCAGTGCTGCTCACATACCAAAGGCATCCACACACACACACACACACACACACACACACACATTCTCTCTCTCTCTCTCTCTGAATGCACCCGGTCGTCCAGGCATGTTGATTCCTGTTTTCCAGCGCTGTAATCCCTGGAAAAATGATCCTGCTGCTCGGCGTGTCGCCTGCGAGTCGAGTGTGTGGGCAGAGCGACCTGCAGGCGGCCGCTCCGTCGCCACAGCAACAGGCTGAGACGACCGGAGCCTCGACCAGGAAGAGAAAGCAGCAGCAAAAAACAGCAAACACAGTAAACAGGAGCGGAGTGAGCTGGGCCAGGTGAGCGGCGGCCTCGACGAGCGAGGGAGCAGAGGATCCACCTGGAAGACGACAAGATGGGAAATTCAGCCGGCCGCAGATTATCTGCATGAGGAACGCCACACCAGAATATCAGCAGAAGAACCAGGGAACCAGATTCTCAAACACTAATTAGAACACCTACAGGAACCTGGGAATCAAAACAAAATCAGATTACCGGACAGGACAGCAGATTACCGGACAGGACAGCAGATTACCGGACAGGACAGCAGATTACCGGACAGGACAGCAGATTACCGGCGGGCCGTGCGGTCCTGCAGGTCGCAGGTCGTCGTCATCCTCCAGACAGGTAGGAGGCAGCAGCTTGAAACAGGAAGTGACCCTGAGTTTAATCTGCGGGCCGGCGCTCGTGTGTTCAGACGAGATTTTGTTTAGATTTTCAGCGTCTGCTCATTTTCATGCTTAAAGGGTTTTTTTTTTTTACTGTTTCAACCAGAATTTTGACTATCAGGGATTAAAAACACCCGAGGAGACACTGAAACCTGGAGGTGGATCAGAATAGAATAGAATAGAATAGAATGTGTTTATTGTCATTGCACAGGCGGTACAGTGACATGGAAAGTGCTTCTGATTAGAGGCAAAACAGAAAAACAGAAATGACAAAAGCAAAACTCAGATTCCACACAACCATATCAAAAACTTGAAATCAATAAATACAAATAAATTTGATAAATCATGGAAAAGGTTATTCGAGCTCTGATGGCCCAGGGCAAGAAACTATTCTTGAGTCTGTTCGTTTTGCTCTTCAAGCTCCTGTAGCGCCCTGGATTATCCGATGTTATGGTAGATTACCATGGATCACAGTGTATTACTGTAGATTATTGTAGTTTACGGTAGATTGCACTAGATTGCAGTAGATTACAGTAGATAGCAGCAGATTATAATAGGTTACAGTGGATTACAGTAGATTATAGTAGGTTACAGTGGATTACAGTGGATTACAGAAAGCAACAGCAGTTTAAGTGAGGTTGCTGCTCAGAGGTGTCGCGGCGCCCCCTGCCTCTGATGTGTCGAAGTGTCGGAGCCGAACATCCTGACGTGTCGTACCGGCCGTCACCACCAGGTGGCAGGTGTTGGCACTTTTCACAGTTTGCAGTTTTTACAGTTAATCCAGTGTGCCGTGAACGCACCATTAGCCGGACCCCTGCAGGACCTCACACCTCATGTTGTTCCCCAGAGGAGCAGCAGACAGAGCGTCTCCCAGGTTTTGGCGAGGAGGTGGACGGGCCGGTCCTGCCGCCGCCCCGCCGCCGCCCCGCCGCCGCCCCGCCTCCCTGCTGCTCGTTTCTCGGCGCCTGCGTTTGCCTCGCCTGTGCATGGACATTCATAATTCATACTTTTAATTCTTAAACGATTTGTTTTCTCCTAATTTGGTCATTAGACAGGAAACATTACATCATCACATCTGGGCAGTACTGACTATGTAGCGTTCAATTATTTATTGAATTATTTATCGTCTTATTTATATTTATTTTCTTTAGTTATTGTTGCAGCTGTGAACTTCCTCGTGGTGGGACTAATAAATGCTTGTCTTATCTCCAGTCAGATTTTCACAAGATTAGAAGTTAGCACAGAAAAAATTGTGATAAAAAAAAAAAAAAAATAGAAATTTTAAAAAAATGATTGAACTGAACTGATTTCTGACACCAGTGGACTGGATGTGCGTGAGATGTGGACGTGTAGCTGGTGACAGGCTGGTCTGGATGGTCACCGGCTGAGGCCGGCACGCACCAGTTTGGTTTTTAAAGATGAGCCTTGCAGACGAGGCTCAGGGCTGAGAGATGTAATTAAGCGTCAGGGAGAGCGGGACCCTGAGGCGCCGCGCTCACAGGAGCGGCAGGAAGCTGCAGAAACACCTTGGCGAGGCGTGACGGTGTGACGGCATGATGGTGTGGTCTGCTGGGGGACGCCGGCGTGACGGTGCTAATCAAAACTTATCAGGATTTCACTGGAGACTTGAAGCTGCAGCTGAAGGTGAGAACAGCCTGAAGGTGAACGCGGTGGAGGCGGAGGGGTTCTGCTGCTCTGGGTTATCTCGACACGTTTACATGGATTTGCACAAACCGAGAAAGAGCTGACCAACTGTTCATGTTGACTGGCCAAAAGGGGGTGTGGTGGTGGGCGTGGCCTGTCACTATAAGGTGTAACCACACACACACATAACTGCTTAAGTTGTTAACAAATAAAAAAACCCTAAACCATGACCTTTAATGAAATGCAAGCAAAATAATAATTTTGTCAACTGTGAGGTGGAAAGGTCAGTTGGAGAACGGCCTGGTGCTGCTGGAGGGCTGAGCCTCCTGTCGGGCTGGGGCGTGCCGCTGGGGCCTCGGGGCCTCGGGGCCTCGGGGCTTCGGGGCCTCGGGGCCTCGGGGCCCTCCATGGCTCACAGCTTCCGTCCCCAATTTACAGTTTTTACCTGGCAGGAAGTTTTTTTGAGCAGGAAATTGCTTTCAGGTCATTTTGCTGTTTCTGGGTGAACTGGAAGTTCAACAATCAGACTCAAGCTCCCCAGCGGGACGTCCTGTTGGGAGGGGCGTTAGACAGCACTGTCCCTACAGCCACAGCGAGCCGACCCGCCAGTCAGATACGTCACAGCGCTCGACGGTGCAGCGGATTTCTCCCTCGTAAATTTCAAAATAATTCTGTGCCCTGCGTCCGGGGCTGCAGCAGAGCGTCCGAGGGAGATCAGGCTCCATCAGATTATACAGAGGAGAGAGAGAGAGAGAGGAGGAGGAGGAGGAGGAGGAGGAGGAGGGAGGGAGGGAGGGAGGGAGGAAAAGAGGAGGAGGAGCAGCTGCCTGACACCCGACTCACACCAGGCCGTAAACAATCCAGCCATGACAATTGGGAGATTACCGGAGGGGATAAGGAGCTCCAGCCCAGGGGCAGGCTGGGAGCTGTAGCCCCCCCCCAAACCCACCCCCCACCCCCAGCCCCCCACCCCCACCCCAAACCCGACTCCTCCAGTTCCTGGAACAGCTTGAAAGGCCAAACCTGCCGATTCAATGAAAGGTGAGCAGGATGTGGTGGCGAGGTAGATTAAAACCCTGTTTTAATCTACAGGGAACCCGTTAATCTGGGAACCAGTCCCTGCTGTGCTTCATGCAGAGAGCGTCACCAGATTTAGATAGACATGCACCAGAAGCACAGAGCATGACTCAGCAGCCGAGACGCCGAGGAAAACAAGAATTAAGATTAGAAACAAGAAGTTAAGAGCAAATGAATAAAACCAGTAAAAACTCAACAGATTCATCACCAGATTAAAACTCAAAAAGAGAACGGCAGAGATTAACAGCGAATGGGCCGGACGCAGGGCGACCTCTGACCGGACTGAGGGCACAGCAAGGCTTTCAAAATCTGATGTAAAAGACAGGACTTAATCTGGGACAGGACTTAATCTAGGCAGGACTTAATCTGGGACAGGACTTAATCTGGGACAGGACTTAATCTAGGACAGGACTTAATCTAGGACAGGACTTAATCTGGGACAGGACTTAATCTGGGACAGGACTTAATCTAGGCAGGACTTAATCTGGGACATGATTTAATCTGGGACAGGACTTAATCTGAGACAGGACTTAATCTAGGACAGGACTTAATCTGGGATTGTCTCCTTTGGTTTTGAGATGTGATTGGAGGTGGAGGTGCATGACCTCAGTGACCTGAGGTCATATTACAGGATTAGCAGATCAGTGATGTTTTGTGGAGCTAATCCATGCAGGGCCTTAAAAAGTGTGTGTGTGTGTGTGTGTGTGTGTGTGTGTGTGTGTGTGTGTGTGTGTGTGTGTGTGTGTGTGTGTGTGTCCCAGTGGAGAAAACAAGACATTCAGTCTCACTTTCAAGTTCAAATCTTTCTGTATTCCAACAAGGTAAAAAAAAAAAAAATCCACCAGTTGGATGAGATAATCTGAGTCTAATCTGAGATAATCCCACTGGTTTCCAGGTGGGTTTCACTTGTTTCAGGATTTTTTCTCTTTGCTGTTTGTTTTCCTGTAGTTTTCTTGTTTTGCTGTAAAGGGTTCAATGAAAAAGTCAAATCCTGATGTGAGGGCAGACGGCCTCGCCTCCAGATTATTAAAGAAACCTCAAACAACACGACTTTTGTTGTTGTTTTAAATCATTTTATTTATTTTGAGGCGTTTGCTCTCTCCTCCATTGAATCCATGAACGAGTCTCATCGGTTCAAAAAAACTCTCAAATTTCAAATTCAAATCTGGTTTTGTTTCCAACAAGGTAAATAATCTGCCAGTGGGATGAAATAATCTGAGATAATCCCACTTGTTTCCAATGCTGATCAACTTGTTTCCAGGATTTATTTGAACGGAGTTCTTGATCCCAGCGGCTGATCGGCCTCGCTCTGCCTGTTTCAGCACATTCACACTCAAACAAGTGAAATTGACCTGGAGACAAGTGGGATTATCTCAGATTATCTCATCCCACTGGTGGATTTTTTTTTTTTACCTTGTTGGAAAAAAGCAAGACTGAATGACTTGATAACTTGGAGATTTTTTTCCATGAACTGAAAGTAAAGTGTGAGTGCTCCAGCGGAGGAGCAGGACTGGGTGTCAGGTCCTGTTCCCTCTTCAGATCCATCAAACCTGAGGATTAAACCCCGAGGATTAAACCCCGAGGATTAAACCCCGAGGATTAAACCCCGAGGATTAAACCCTGAGGATTAAACCCCGAGGATTAAACCCCTGAGGATTAAACCCCTGAGGATTAAACCCCTGAGGATTAACCCCTGAGGACCAGCAGCAGCTCTGCCTTCCAGACGGCCACGAGGCTTTGGCGGCGGGGCCGGCGTGTCGAAAATGTCCGGCATAAAAGATTCACGGTGTGGCGTAAATGATTCAGGCGGTGTGTGTCGGTGTGTGTGTGTGTGTGTGTGTGTGTGTGTGTGTGTGTGTGTGTGTGTGTGTATGTCGGCGATCAGGTTGCACCCTGATGGATCTCAGGAGGAGGCCGGCCTCAGGCGTCAGCTCGCGCCCCTCCACTTTAAGCTCGCCGCGCACACCTTTCAAAACGGAGGCGTTATCTGCCAGTCGCTGTCACGTGCACGTGGCCGGGGCACAGGGGGCGGGGCATGAGGGGTGGGGGGGCGGGGGGGCGGGGGCGAGTGGGGGGGCGGGGGTCAGTAAAAAGATCTGCCCGGCCTGTCTGTAAGATGGAGAGCCCTCGGCGTTAGCATTCGGCGGCTCTCGTTCACACGCTTGTCTTGTGGTTCACACGCTCGTCCCGCTCTGATTTATCACACACAC